>NW_013666729.1:68966-84341 GCF_000517525.1 Limulus polyphemus | reverse complement strand
TAATTCAGTAGAGTCGGTCATGACGTCAGAAACTATAGAAAGAATATGTATGTTCAGAACTAATCGTAAACAATTTTGTGTGTGGTTTTCTTTTAGATTTTTATAGAATTATTTGTGATTTCTGTAGAAATATTTATTCAAGCATAACACGAGAAAGCCGAGTTAGTCTTTCTGTCCCAGTTTACTGAATAAAATTATATTTTTTTTATTTAGCTACTTAATAGTAGCTATCGGCCTCTAGTGACAAAAAAAAAGGTATTTTCCGTATCGAAAGTTTATTTTTTAAATATTTCCATATTTGTTATAAAACAGTATAAAACTTTTGTACACTGCTTATAAATTCTTCGTGTAAAAATAAAGGCACTCTGTTAACGAAGTCATTGTTTGAGCAAACTTTGGAACATGTTTTCAAATTTGATTACAGTGCTTCATTACGAACGAATCGGTTTCCATCCATCCTATTCAATCACTGGTGATTTTACTGTTGTAAAACTTGTTATAAGTTATAGGTACTTACACGTGGTATAAACATAGGTTCTAATATGCTTGTTAGATGTAAAAATAAAATATTTACTTTGAGTACGTACAAGTTGGACCAAAAGTTACTACGCCTTTGATACTATACAGTTGATACTAAAGTAAATATTACAGAGACAGCTGATACTCATTTGACTATTGTTTGTTTCGGAGAAAGATGTCAGAAAGTAAAATATGTTCCAAATGAAACAACTGACATATGTTGATGTAATATGAAAGGATTAAAAAATTCAAGAACTACCCGAACAGACAAAATTCTGCGATATTATTAACAATGGAATTAAGAATATAACAAACTCCCATTCTTCGTCGTCATGGTTATCAAGACACGTTACTCAATAAACCATACGAATTTAGAGTAAATCCACAAATACTGGTAAATATCGCGATTATAAATCAAACCACCTCAACAATGTAAAGACAGGAATCGTAGACTGTGAACATTCTAGAATGAACAAGAATTGTAACAACGAAAAAAGATAAGAAGAAGAAGAAAGATAAACAAAGCACTATAACCATTCTTGACAATAGATACTCTAAACTCTTGATAAAGAAGAAAATAAATAAAATAAACGCCAAGAATAAGCAAGAAGATAATTATTTCAGACACACAGTCATATTCCTTTTTGTCAAACTATTTCTTTGAAAACATAAATACGGTATTTAAATAACAAAGTCAGAACAGTATTTATAAACCACAACACAATACGATCGCAGTTAGTACAGAACAAACCATCTAAAGACCCAACGGTGAGGAAAAACATCATTTGTAGCATCTCTTGTGAATGTATACTTCAATACATTGCAGAAACAAAAATATCAACAATCGTTAGTCTTCAGAAACATAATATATATATATACAGGACTTTTTAATAACGATCTACCTGCAATAGACCATTATACTAGAGGAAAAGACCATACAGTAATATGGAATAACATGGAAGTAATTGATATGAACCATACAGTAATATGGAATAACATGAAAATAATTGATATGAACCATACAGTAATATGGAATCACATGAAAATAATTGATATGAACCATACAATAATATGGAATAACATGAAAATAATTGATATGAACCATACAGTAATATGGAATAACATGAAAATAATTGATATGAACCATACAATAATATGGAATAACATGAAAATAATTGATATGAACCATACAATAATATGGAATAACATGAAAATAATTGATATGAACCATGCAATAATATGGAATAACATGAAAATAATTGATATGAACCATACAGTAATATGGAATAACATGAAAATAATTGATATGAACCATACAATAATATGGAATAACATGAAAATAATTGATATGAACCATACATGAAAAAACAAAGATAAAAGAGGATATAAAAGTTGCTATGCTTCTGAGTTCTGTTGTATAATTGTACTGTTTACGTTTGAAATATTATATGATCAAACAAATTGATAAATGTAAACAGTATATCTCTTGTACTGCCTACACAAGTAGTTGTCAGATAAACTTTCATCGCTCAGTCATTCTGATTTCGAAAGAAAACATTGTTCTGAGTAATATTTATCAATACTATTGGATTCCACGTCTTCGCCAGCCAGCTTTCATCATTCAAACCATAACTTTCATTCTCAATTTGTCTAAACTAAATATGCCTGCTGTATATCTTATGGGTAATTTGTGTAAACAGAAAATGTTGACTTGTATATGTTACGAGTAATTTGTGTAAACAGATGTTGACTTGCATATCTTATGAGTAATTTGTGTAAACAGAAAATGTTGACTTGTATATGTTACGAGTAATTTGTGTAAACAGATGTTGAATTGCATATCTTATGAATAATTTGTGTAAACAGAAGATATCGTGTTGTATATGTTACGAGTAATTTGTGTAAGCAGGAGATGTCGTCTTATATATAATGCGAACCGTGGTGTCTGTCCGAGCGTTCGACAAACTGCGCACGCAGGCAAAGCTCAACATTCACTTTTGAAATGACGGGAGAACAAGCATGAATATTGTTGATGACAAATTTTATTTCGGAAGCAGGATATTCTACACTAAATTGTTAGGAATTAATCACACTATCATTCACATTTCAAAATGTAACGTAACTTAAAGAATAAAAACGTAGATTTACTGTACGTTATTGTTGAGTGGATCTTAGCACGGTATAAGTAGCGCAGAGCTTTGTCTCTGAGTTAAACCAAGCTTGCAACACAATTAACCTTTTTAAAGTCCATGAAATGATTTAAATTGATGGATTAATTTAAACTTTTCCCTTCACTGGGGACGGGTACTTTTTCTTGTGTTGTATATCTTATGCGTACTTTGTGTAAGTAGAAAATGCCGTGACATTTATGTATATATATATATCATTTAATTCACTCATAAGATAAATAATCTGTATCAACACTTCACCTGACTCCACTGATTCAACTTTCATCTACGTAATAATTGAAAGGCAGTTGGGACTAAATCAAAGATTCGTGAACGTTAACGAAGCACCAAAACACAATAATCATAATCAAAATACGTTCAAAAATCTAGACCTGTAATTGTTTGTTAACAGAATAATTATTCAAGATGTGGAACTTTAGTTATTAAATAAAGAAAACGTAGATTAAAAACTGTAGCTGATTGTATATTTGTTTCGTAAATGGCTAATAAGCATAATAACCAACCTTAACCAATTACGACAATTACGGACATATATGTGGGTGTGTGAGTGTCAATGAATAGCTTATGTTCTTTAAATAAGTGTTAACACGGTGCATAATGTGGTGTGCTATAGTTTTAATGATGACTACAAAAGTGTTAACCAGATAATTGCACCAACCTAATCCATTACATTTCTAATACATTTAAAGCTCTGTGCTGATTATACACTTGTCTGAAACAGTTTGGAATTATTAAGGCTTTTAATGTAAAAAGCCATTATTCTATTCAACCAAACGTCGTTATAGATTTACTTTTTGGGGTGAAGTTTCATATTCTTAGATCAAGAAAGATTACAACCACTCAGAGCAACTCGGGATGATTTAAAAACCGATAATTTCTTCTGTGAATAGGGGGCTTTTGACATAATGACATTTTTGATGTGCACGTTTTATGATAATCCCAAAGTAAATGTAATCAGAAGAAACTTTAAAGTCTATAGAAGAACATGAATATGAGTAGTAGTTAAACTCCCCCCCCCCAAAAAAAAACGGCAATTACATCGATCAAACTAAAGCTGTTTATGATTTTAGAATGAAATGGCTGCATTTTGGATCATTACTGTCTTATAACATAAAACAAACGACGAATTTTAGTAACATTTGCTCTTTTAATAGGCATATTTTATTTGGTAATGTGATTAAAAGATCTTCTCCACAAAGTATATATATATATTTTTGGTAAGTTAATATTCTGTTTTTGTTGAGATTCTAAATTATTTTCTTTAGCAGATGGGACATTATACATAAGCTTATACGATAAAAAATGTGTGATTTGTCTTTTTTTCGTTATTAATTAATTACCCTTTCTTAAATGAAGAGTTCGCTGGTAGTACAGCGGTAAGTCTCCAGACCAACACTAAAATTCGATGTTCGATTTCCCGCGGTGGACACAGCTGATAGTCCAATGTGGCTTGACAACAAATAAACATAATTTTCGAATGCCTCTGGAAACTTTTAAATGCAGCTTTGAATAATATTTTTATAGGACCATCGTATATGACCTAGGTTCTCACTAAAACATAATGTAAACATCGGAGAAGATATCATTTTTAAATGTGATTTAACGTTTACTTTTTAAATTCATGCGTATATGACCTAGGTTCTCACTAAAACATAATGTAAACATCGGAGAAGATATCATTTTTAAATGTGATTTAACGTTTACTTTTTAAATTCATGCGTATATGACCTAGGTTCTCACTAAAACATAATGTAAACATCGGAGAAGATATCATTTTTAAATGTGATTTAACGTTTACTTTTTAAATTCATGCGTTACGTTTTTAAGAAAATAAGAAGATGATCATTGTGACTCATTTAATAAAATTATTATTATTTAACTTGTTATATTCACTTAACTTTGAATAGCGGAATGAGTGTTACTTTTATAACGCACCGACAGCAGAAAGTCCATTATACGCTCAACGGAATATCACGAGCTTGAGCGTTGGACCTTTAAAACCACCAGACCCACACGCGAATATTAAACCACGCTCGATTCATTATAATTTAGGAAATATACCAGGATTATAAAATTATTCATAATTACTTTGTATAGAATAGTTCATCTTGACTTCAGAGTCTTTAACGTTGTTCGGATTAATTTCTGTTAGTAATGGTTTCAAAATACCAACCACACTTGGAATCAAACTTTATGGTGGGGTTGTGGTAATCCAGTATCACACGTTGTTTTAGTTAGTAGCCTATACAATCATCTAAGTCTAATTTGTATTTATATAACACACTAAATTCCCATCATGAAGACTCGGGATCAAATCTCAACCACTAACAACACAGATCCTACTCATAACTGACGATAGCAGATTAGGAGCTGAAAAGCAGAATAAAAACTAGTTACTGATTAGTATCTAATTGATAAAATAATAATAATTAGACTTGAGTGATCGTAAATGTTCATATTAAACACGAACAACAAATTTAAAGTCTTATTTTCGAAATTAAGTATAATCAAAACATTCATTTAGTTCATAAAAAACGGTTATGAAATTTCATATTGAAACAGAGAAAACGCTTGTCAAAACTAGAAAATTGTAGTTTGTAAAGTTTTAGTTGAAGGATTTGCATACTTTCAGAACCTTATTACACTTTTCTTAGTCATTTTTTTCCCCTAGCGCTTATAGTATAAGAACTTAAATAACATTTGACAAGAAATGTCTTCGTATATAGCGAGAAAACTACTAGCATTTAAAAAGTAAATAATATTTTGGTCCCTTAAGAGAGAGAGAAGTTCATTGTAGCCAGTATTCGATAATAAGGGTCGTAGTCACAATTTTTTCCACTGGGGGGCTTTTTCTCGTGGAACGTACTACAAAAAGTAGGAATCAGCAAGTTGAAGGGATCATTTGACAGTGTCATAGAGACTAAATCAAGTAACATCACTCAGTGATCGCGATTTTTGTTGACAAGTTCTATCGGGATGTCTAAAAATTTGTTGTCTACGTCTTGAAATAAAGATTTACTTTAAAGTTCTAAATAATAGGAAATAGTATAATATTTAAAATTATAGTATTCTGTTATTTTGTTTTCAACTGATTATAAAAACTGATTCACGGTGAAGCTGATTTTTTATTTTCCTTCCCTATTTATTATTTGTAGATATCAAAGGTTATTTAGAACGAACTATCGTTCTTCCAAATAAAAATAAAGAAATGACGTGCAAGCTCACAGCGAAAAGGTCATATAATCACCTAATAGTATAGAGAATATGTCAACCGTCACTTTTCCCATTTGCAGGCAAGATTTATCACACCAATGTGTTGACTTCGTCTATACCTTAAAGATGCTTCATAATGACTAACCCTATAATTCTTGTGACGATGAATGGCATAGATGAGACATGGGTTCACGCCTGACTAAATGTGAATGATCACTGATCTATAAAGGATTAAAACGAAATTACATCACGAACATTCTGAAACTCTTGGAACCTAATTTGAAACCATGATCATAAGTAGGACTGTCATAAATCAAGTTTCTTTGTTGTTGTTGTTATGTTTTCTTTTGTTGTTCTTTTATCAAATAGAAAATTTCATAATTACTAAATTTCTCAGTCTGTTGAATTTTGCTTTTACTGTCCTTTTGATTAAATAATTTTTGTAAGTTAATTTTGTTATCTGCAGACGCGTAAAACTACACAGATATTACACACGAAACTCGTATTTTTCGACTGGTTAGCTTGGCATTGAAGTCTTTAAATGTTATGTGGACACGTATCCAGAAACCTTTACCTAGAAGAGCCATTAAGAGGGCTTGTTTTCCAAGTTGAAGTGTTAAATAAAACGATCTTGTTAAATATTATCTTAAGCTGTTCAGTTTAAAATCAATTAATAGCAACTAGTTTATGTTCAAATATATAATATTTATTTTTAACTCCTCTGTGTTTAAGCGCAAAGCTACGCAATGGGCTATCTTTGTTTTCCCACCGCAGGAACTGACCAATCATCGAATTTTAGCATTATAAGATCTCAGTCTTACTGCTGAGCCACCGAAATGGAAGAATTATAACCTATGACAAGTAATATATACAGTGTCTTACAAAAGTATTCATCCCCTACCAGTAATGTCACATTTTGAAGAAATATTGATAATGTAAAAAAATTATTTAATGATCTTGTTTTTATTCAAAACTCTAATGATCAAACTTAACACTGTTATGTGTGAAGAAGGTTGAATGTCAGCAGAACTGGCAAAGAAACTATTTAAATTAAGATTTGCTGATTGTATAAGTATTCAGCCCCCTAAGTCAGTACTTGGCGGAAACACCTGCTGTGAGTCTTTTTTGGACATGTCTCTACCAGCTTTGCACAATGGGATGGTGTACTTTTTGCCAATTCTTCCTGGCAAAATTGCTCCAATACAGACAAGCTCGTTGGGAAACGTTTCATTCAAGTCATAGCTTTGGCTGGGCCACTCCAGGACGTTCACTTTCTTCTTTTAAAACCACTCCAGTGTAGCTTTGACCTTGTGCTTCGGGGTCATTGTCCTGCTGAAGTGTGAAGTTTCGATCAAATTTTAGATTCTTGACTGACTCAAGTAAGTTTTCTTCAAGAATTCGCCTGTACTTTGCATCATCCATCTTCCCCTCAATCCTGACAAGCTTCTTTCTTGCTTGGCTGCTTAGTTTGGAAGGGCGGCCTGATCTGGGTAATGACTGGTTGGTATGAAGCACATCTCACTTCTTAATGATGGACTTCACCGTACTCAAAGGGATAATCAGAGAATTTTCTTGTAAACTTCTCTGATCTGTGCTTCTCTACCACTTTATCCCTGACCTTTTCGGAAAGCTCCTTGGTCTTCATGGTTGGTTTATTGTATCACTATGTGAGTTGTGGCTTGAACAGATGCATTTACTTTGAAGTCAAGATTAAGCCACTTTGATTACATACAAACAGAGACCATTACACTAATTTTGGAGCCTTTTAAACTAATATTTATAAATTTCTTTGAAAATCTAACTTACTTATATGATATCAGCGTTTTTTTTTGTTTTTGTTTTTTTTTAGCTTTCTCAGTCTGGAGTAGATTGTGTAGAGTCTACATATAAAGTCCCATTTGAAAGTTTCATGATTTCAAACTCAGACGGCAACAAAATGTGGAAACTTTGCAACGGAGTGAATACTTTTACTATGAAGTTATATTTCACATGAAAATCCTGCAACAACAAAAGTAACCATGATTATATATACATATATTGTATTATTTTCAAATTACTAGTTACAACAAGTAGTATTAGCTAATCCCTTAAGAAGTTAACAACGAAAATGTGAATCACATTCGCTTCTGGTGACTTACAACCGATTACTAAACCCGGGCTTCAATGCTAGGGTTAGTATCAGCGCGGCTACTTACAATCCCTTAAGAAGTTAACAACGGAAATGTGAATCACATTCGCTTCTAGTGACTTACAACCGATTACTAAACCCGGGCTTCAATGTTAAGGTTAGTATCAGCGCGGCTACTTACAATCCCTTAAGAAGTTAACAACGAAAATGTGAATCACATTCGCTTCTGGTGACTTACAACCGATTACTAAACCCGGGCTTCAATGTTAGGGTTAGTATCAGCGCGGCTACGTACAAACACCCAAACTAGAGAAAGGAAACAAAATCACTGAATTAAATTTTGAAAAAACTTAGAAAAACTTACAAATCAAATGTTTCTATTTTTGCAACTCTTACCAAATTAGACAGTGGATACGCAATTATAACTGTTATTATTTCCAATAAAATCACCCTTTGAAAATGTTCTACTTCAATTGGTTTTTTCAGAAGATAAAAAAGGAATTGTATAGTATTTTCAACCTGAACGACACCTTATGAGTCACGTGGGGTAAACGATCAATCAGAGTGTGCCTTGTTCGTTGCAGATAAAGATACTGGAAATAATTCGTTACCAAACTAAATCAACTCAGTGAAGTGTTTTTGACGTATTAATTTCATCACTATAGGAGATGCTGTATCTAAAGAACGGCTACATTCAGGTATCTATTAGACAATAGATAATTTGCGCAATGGTAGTATATTTAATTTTTTAAATATAATTTAGGATGGTCATATTGTGATAATGATAAATGCATCTTATAATATTCTTTTGTAACTGTATTATAACTCTTAAGTTTGTTAGATAGGTACCTCCACAACAGGTGATACCATATTGTATAATAGATATTTTTCATTTCATTCTTAGATAAATATTTTTTTATATAATAAAATCATGCTGCTGATATCTTTAATTTTTTCTCCGTTATTTTTGAAGTGTTCTTTCCAATTTAATCTATGATCTAATATTACTCCAAGATACTTTGAATTTTGTATAATTGAAATATTATTCACATCGTTTTTAATAGATAAATAATTGTAAGGACAATTCTCATAAATTAGTGGTTCGTTTAAAATTATTCGACTAGATTTTTTAGAGAAAATCTAACGCAGACCATTTTATTTACACTTAAGCATAATAAGTTTTCATTAAACCACCTTCTTATGTATTTTAATATCTTATGAGCTCATTATCAGAATTTCCATTATGAATTAATACCGAATCACTTGCCAAAGTTGTTATTTCTCCACTAAACTTACTTTTACAGAAAGTAAATATATTAGAAATATTAATGGTCCTAATACTGATCCCTGAGGTACTCCAGCTGTAAAATTAATTTCATCACTCATAACGTTATTTATTTTAATTACTTGTTTTCTATTCGATATATATATGATTTAATCCAATTTAAAACTATACCTCTTATTACAGTTTTGTGGAGTGTTTTTCAGTAAATCTTCTTGCGAAATTGTGTCAAAAGCTTTTGATATATCTAGGAAAAAGCATATATTATTTTATCATCATTAATCGATTGATTTAATTTATTAATCACTGTAATAAGTGCATCTTCTGTACTCATATTTTCACAATATCCAAATTGACAATTTGAGAAAAAATTTATTGAATCTAAAAATTTTATTATTCTTTTTTTTAATATTCTTTTCAAGAACATTTGATATTACTGACAATATAGCAATTGGTCCGTAATTATTTAAATAATTTTTATTTCCTTCTATTAGTTTTTGTTATAATGACAGCAATTTTTAAAATATCTGAGAAACTCCTTTTTCAATTGACGTATTAACTAAATACGTTATTACTGGTTTCAGTTTTAAATATTATTTTTGATAATTCCTGCTGTAACTTTATCTTTTCCTGCAGCTTTTCTATTTTTTAAAGAGTTTATAGTTTATTTCATATTCATCAGTTGGTATAAGATACATTGAATTAGTAGATATATTAGTTTTATACCTTGTTTCATCTAACTGGTCTGTATTAAAAACAGTTACAACAATTTTTACCCATAAGTTCCTTTGCAATATGTACAAAAAAATCACTAAATGAATTGACATATAATTTGGATTGTTCAGAAGACTTAATGTGCTTATTCTTTACTGTAATATTTCTGTGCATTGTGAGTGTTTCCCTGTAATCTCATTTATTGTGTCCATTGTTTTTTAATATTAGTTTTTACTGTTGATTATTTTTTTGTCTATAATATATTATTTTCGTTTGTTTCATTAATCTACTTGAATAATTTCTATGATTTTTAAAATCAACCAATTCATTATAGTTTGGTAGTTTGTTTTTTTATATTTCTATACATTTTATTTTTAAGTTGAATAGATTGTAATAGTCCATTTGTCATTCATGGTTTTAACTTTACTTCTCAATTAATTTTTACATAACTCATACAGGATTAGATTATATTTTCTAATTTTGTAATAAGATCTTTATATGCATATTGTATGCTAAACGTTTGACAGATATATGAATGAAGTTTATGTCAATAGGCAAATGCTCAATTAACCCTAATTCAACTTTTTAATTAGAGGCTCACTTTTTTTTACAGTTCTTTTTAATTCATAGTTTACAAAGGTAAAATTACTCCAAATTTTGTTGAAATTATTCTTAAAAACAAGAGATTTCCTTCTCTTTGTTTGTTTATTTTTAATTATGCACTACACAAGAGCTATCTGTGATCTGCCCACCACGAGTATCGAAACCCGGTTTCTAGCGTTATAAGTCCACAGATATACCGCTGTGCCACTGTGGGGTGGGCGTTTTTTTTTTCTGATTTATACCAAAATTTAAATATTTTTACATAGCAGCACTCAATGATCTGAAGGTCATTGCAAAATTAATGCGTAACGTATTTATAAAAGGTATACAGTCTCTCTAGCTGAAAGATAAAATACATTTGCAAAAGAAAACAAAATCTGAAAAGGAAGCAAAGTGATATTTCCATTCCTTTTTCTTAGCAAATACCAGAGTCTCGTGATTGGTTGAACTCTCACGTTCTCAATAACTGGTGTAAATCATGGTGTTATTTCATACCTAAACATACACGTAAAGTTTTATTGTATTTTAGTTTGTAACTTTCCACTGGTTTTTCAGACTTCTACAGAAAATAGGCCCGGCATGGCCAGGTGGTTAGGGCACTCGACTCGTAATCTGAGGGTCGCGGCTTCGAATCCCCGTCACACCAAACATGCTCGCCCTTTCAGCCGTGGGAGCATTATAATGTGACGGTCAATCCCTCTATTCGTTGGTAAAAGAGTAACCCAAGAGTTGGCAGTGGGTGGTGATGACTAGCTGCCTTCCCTCTAGTCTTACACTGCTAAATTAGGGACGGCATTATAACGTCCCCCACGGCTGAAAGGGCGAGCATGTTTGGTGGGACGGGGATTCGAACACGCGACCCGCAGATTGCGAGTCGAGCTACTTAACCATCTGGCCATACCGGGCATATAGAATGCAAGAAGTGCATAGTAAGTTATTCACTGAAATAGAAGTTCGAAAAACTTGATATTTCATTTTATCTTTCGTCAACAGTTTGTTTGTTTTAGAACATGGAATTATCTGTTGTGTCTATCGAACCCTGGATTCTGGCAATATAAGTCCGTAGACTTACCGCTGACCCAACAGTATCGAAAAAATAAGTGAACAATACTTCTAATTTATTGGACTAACAGTGGAATTGTATATTTCGAGAATTCGTATCTGAAAAAAGTAATAATATCTTAAAACATATGAGTATGTGATCTTCCTTTAGGGTTGGTTGTGGCTGTAGCATTCACCTGGGAGTAGTTCTTCTTCCAAACCAATCAGGATAAAGCAAACTTAAGAGTTCCATTTACAACCAAGCCCTAGGCCCGTATATAAAAAACAACATTATTCCCCTGACACCAATGGACCTGAAGAACAACTCAGCATAGAATCTGAAACATCTACTCATGAAGAAATGAAAACTCTAGGTCTAAAAAAAATCTATATGTATGTGATCCATTTGTTTCAGAATCTTGCGCAAAGCTACGCAAGAGATATGTGCGCATAGCCATCCCTAATAGACTGCAGGGAAGGCAGCTAGTCAGTAGCATCCCCCACTAACTCTTAGGCTTTGTTTGTTTGTTGTTAAGCACAAAGCGACATAATGGACTATTTGCGATCTGCCTATACTGCGGTTATCGAAACCTGATGTTTAGCGTTATAAGCCTTTAAAGTTACTGTTGAGCCACCGGGAGAGGGAGGAAATCAGGCTGGATAACTGAGTTAAGAGTTTGCTTTTTCTTCCTCATCTTTTTCCTGCATTAAACTGGCAAATAGACCAGGGAGTAGTTTCGCTGGCAGGAAGATCCGCTATAAAGTAACGATGGCCATAACATATACGTTTTTTTTATTCGACGTATTTTCACGTCGGTGTGATTTGTTGAGGTGTATTCCATAGTCCGTGTGTACTTTAAATAGAATTGCCGATGTATTACCTTCTCATGTATTATGGTAGAATTTTCTATAGTATGCTGGGTTGTTTCCAGAAACTACGCATATTAGGAGGACCTGTCTGTCGCCACTACGTTACCATTTTACTAGTAGTTGAAACACTGCGTAATCTAATAATGGTTGGAGACGGCTTGAATGGGTAATGAAGAAAAACTTTAATATAAGTTTAACATAACAGCAAATGTACAACGTTTCGACAAGGTTTTGTCATCATCAGGTACCAAAATTATGTTAAACTAATATTAAAGTTTGTCTTCATTACCCGTCTCCAACCATTATTAGTCTCAAAGTGGGTTCCTCGTCATCGAATTTGAATTCATCGCTGCGTTATCTGTTTTGAGGGAGCTATTTTTAACTTCCTCCGTATTGTGCTTTCTGTACTACAGGATAATCCCGATGCTGATGAAATTTAATGTGTTCATTTTTTTACTGTTGTATACTTTAATTGGACTTGTCATGGTATGGTCTATTTGGAAGTTATCCGTTCTATTGAGTTGAAGGTAATATTTTATTGAGTCGGGGCACCTTCAATATTGGAAATGTCTTTGTTAAAGTGCCCACCTCGTGTCTTATGTTACTGTTGCTCTTGGGGAGACGTAACTCGACTTCTCCAGGTTTAAATGCATCTTCGGGTCTGTTTTCTTAAACTTTGTTAAAGTCTTCGATCCTTTTATCAAAAGTCCTCAATACGCTAGTTTTTTAATACTGGTGCCGCGGACTTTAGGTTTACATCTTGTGACTTTATTAGCTAAATAAGGACCACATGTTTCTTGGGTTTCTTTCTAAAATGATGATATGTTTCGTTTTGATTGTGTTTATATATGTGCTAATAAAGTTTTGTGTCTGTAATGGACTGTTTGAAAAACTCAGAGAATGTGGTGTTTTAACATTGTTCTTACGTCGGGGATTGGAGATGTCTATTCTACTCAATCATATTTGAAACATTACAGTGACCTGTAACAAGTTATCTGTAATGGACTGTTTGGAAAACTCAGAGAATGTGGTGTTTTAACATTGTTCTTACGTCGGGGATTGGAGATGTCTATTCTACTCAGTCAGAATTGAAACATCACAGAGACCTGTAACAAGTTATCTGTAATGGACTGTTTGAAAAACTCAGAGAATGTGGTGTTTTAACATTGTTCTTACGTCGGGGATTGGAGATGTCTATTCTACTCAATCATATTTGAAACATTACAGTGACCTGTAACAAGTTATCCTGCTATGACCACTTATAAATGAAAAACGAAAAAAAAGAATATCTCAGGAAATGGATATTTCTTTTCATTAGTAAATCTTATGAATTATGAAGAGAAAGATTGGGCTTTTCTTTATTTGTTTGCTTTAGAGCACATAGAGCACAGCCTCATTAGGCTACCTGCTGTGTCCCCCGCGAGGAATCGAACCGCGGATTTTAGCCTTGTAAGTCCATAAACTTACCGCTGCCACACCGGGTGACTCTTTTTTTTTATTATTCTACAGAATAAATTACAATTTGGCAGTGAACAATAATGATTGAAGATAAGCTAAAATTGTCCTAATAGATGGAACACCTATCTATCTCAGATTACTATCTCTGAACAAATCCTTTACTCTTTACTCGCATTGTACATACATCTTCTTTAATGCAAGTCACTTCACAAAATACTTCGATACACATTTGTTTTCTGATAATGTTACAGGTTCAGAGTTGTTGTTATGGTACTTTAGTCAATAATATCTTACGAAAGAAATTGATTTTGATCTTTCTTAAGCCTAGGACTCTGAATTCCATTAAGTTAATGCACGTGAAATAAGGCAGAATTTATCGGGAACAGATAGCCTTTATATCATTTCTCTATGTTTAATACACGTCTTTATATAATGGACTTAGAATAATATCTATGAAGCTTACATTTCTCCCGTTATAATGTATTTTGATACTTTGAAATATTGAGAATGAATAAAACAAAAACTCAAAATAAAGACAGAACTGATTTGGTGTTAAGCAAAACTTTGTACTGAACTTACTTTCAATCCCTATAATGCATTTTAATAGTTTCAAACATAAAGAATGAATAAAGTACATCCCAGAACAAAAAACGGGGTTCATTTTAAGGATTTAGCACTGAACAAAACGTTTTAAAACAGAGAAAAGGAATATTTATTTTGTTTCAGAAACCCTCTTACACGTCTTCCTTTCTTAGCGTAACATTGAAGGATGTAATTGTAGAAATTCTTACACTTCTTTCTTTCTTAGCGTAACATTGAATGGTGTAATTGTAGAAATTCTTACACTTCTTCCTTTCTTAGCGTAACATTGAAGGATGTAATTGTAGAAATTCTTACATGTCTTCCTTTCTTAGCGTAAGATTGAAGGATGTAATTGTAGAAATTCTTACACTTCTTCCTTTCTTAGCGCAAGATTGAAGGATGTAATTGTAGAAATTCTTACACTTCTTCCTTTCTTAGCGCAATATTGAAGGATGTAATTGTAGAAATTGGTAGAAAATTTACTTTCCTCAGGTGCTGATGAGATAAAAATAATATTAGTCGTATTTCAGACAGTTACCTACCCAGAACTGGTTTATAATCCAACAGCACGTAAGTATCATTGTTTGACTTATTGATATAATTTTAGTTCAAAACTTGACCAGATTTAATTCTGTTCTTATGTATTAGTAAAGAATTAACTCCTAACTGTAAGAAAAATAAAGTTTAGCTGACTACTGAAAACTTTTTAAACTTTATGCTATTAATAAATTGCCTCCCAGTGGTACAGCGGTATGTCTGCGGACTTACAAAGCTAG
>NW_013666729.1:63527-68794 GCF_000517525.1 Limulus polyphemus | reverse complement strand
ATCGAAACTTACATATTATTAAAGAACTATAAAATATACATATATTTAGTTACTACAAAATCTCCCAGTGGGACAGAGGTAAGTTTACAGGATCACAACACTAAAATCCGGGGTTCGATATCCCGCGGTTGACACAGCAAATAGCCCAATGTGACTTTGCTCCAAAACAAACAAATAAAATTGACGACAAATGTGCGAAAGAAGGATTGGCTAGATCAATGACGAGGGTTATTGATCGGAATTAGTATTAAATTATAGGTACGTTTCTTCATGAGATATTGAATTATATAAGTTGAACAAAGGTTGAAATAGGAGGGGTCAAAGGTCAAAATACTTGTACGAGTATAATGAGGCAAAGCGGTATAGTACTGTGAATACGACATAACAAAAATGAAATTGGACTAACTAAGGAGTGTTTTAATGTATATAATCATGTTTTATTCTTGTTACATGTTTTATAATGCATAAAATGAAGTCCATTTTACCTGGATATACCTTTGGAGTCACAAAGGTTACTTTAAATGAATACTTTATCATTGCGTTTATCTGTTAAAAACTAGTTCGAAACTGTGTAGGAAATGATGATAAAATTAGGAAGATTTTTATACTTATTACCAGTAGTAGAATTTTTTTTTTTCAAATACAATACTGTAAAAAGGTCAACTATTAAAATTTAATTATAATCTTTTTCAAACTTATTTATTGTTAAGAGTGGTCAAACACGTTAAAATCACTTGTTTAATCATCTCATTTACATATTCAGTTTTTTGTGTGTGCATACAACAGCATCTTCTTCGGATGAAATAAACACATTCTGTTTATGTTGATCTGAACTTGTTGTCAAAAGATTTCATTTTTTTTCAATGTATTTCTGTATGAAATGAAGATATTTTTGTGTTAAACATGAAAACTGTGAACAATAGATGTGGAAATTCTGATGTTCTTTTTTTACTTTTTAAAGTAAAAAATCCATTTTTTTAGAACTAATGCTGTAAAAATTAAAAATATTCAAATAGAATCATAATCAACCTTAACTTGTTTTGTAAATAGATTTGGTTGTTTGTTTATTGCTAAGCACAAAGCTACACAATGAGCCATCTGTGTTGTGCCCACCACGGGTATCGAAACTCGAATTTTAGCGTTATATGACTTCAGACTTACCACTGAACCACTGGAAGCTTTATAATTAAAAAGGTCAAACATGCTCTTTTTTTTCAAACAAAATATGAATGTCCTCCATTTTGTTTCTATTGACCCCAATGGCTCAAAATGTGTGTGAAAAAATCCATTTATTTATGTATTCCCATGAGATATTACTTAAATAATAACATTATACTGATTTTTGAACACTGATCTTGCCTGTGTTCGTTATTATTAGTAGTCAAGAATAACACCATAAACAACAGTGTAAAATATTGAACATTTAGCTGACATGATAAAGTACTTACAACAAACAGAGCTTCTGGAAATTATTGAAATATATACAGGGTGTCCATAAAGCCTGGAATCAATGTCAACATATTTTATTTAAAGACATAGTTGCAATATATGTTCAAATTGGCCACTGCCAAGTTCAAAATATGTTTGTAAACGATACAGCATGTTTGAGATATTGGATTTCTTTCCTGATGTTTG
This sequence comes from Limulus polyphemus, assembly GCF_000517525.1. Classification (NCBI taxonomy): domain Eukaryota; kingdom Metazoa; phylum Arthropoda; class Merostomata; order Xiphosura; family Limulidae; genus Limulus; species Limulus polyphemus. The sequence goes on along the minus strand of NW_013666729.1, from coordinate 67,159 downwards.
TTATTGAACTTCTCAGCTGTTTCTCTCTGTGTCCATCCTTGATGTCCACACAACAGGATAATTTCAACGCGCTCTTGTAAGCTTAATGACATGATTAATATGTATGGGGCAACAAAAAAAGAATAAAACATAAAATTAATGAAATAAATGGTTCAAATAAAATAAGTTTACATTGATTCCAGACTTTATGGACACCCTGTATAAAGTTCTTCACTTTGCTATCTGTAAATATTTGAAACAGTTAGAGTAGTCAATGATTAGATTTGATCAATTAGCTTTTGGTCAGGATTTATAAATAAGTTCTTGTTAAGTATTTAAAACGTAGTAGTCGATACGAAATTAAAGTCTCAAACTGAAAAATATTCAAAACTTAGCTTTTATATACCATTTTAAAAGGCATTTTAACAGATATTCATCAAAGGATGGCTTTGTTTAATTAAAGTCGAAAAGTTGTTGTTATTATTCTTGGGGTTTGTTCGATCGCAAAGCTACACGATGGCTGTCTGTGCTGTGCCCAACACGAGTATCGAATCCCAGATTTTAGCATTGTAAGTCCATAAACTTACCGCTAACCCACCAGGGATTTGTTTGTTTGTTTGTAATTAAGCACAAAGCTACACATACGCGATAGGCTATCTATGCTCTGCCCACCACGGGTATCGAAACCCGGATTCTAGCGTGTAAGTCCGCAGACATACGGCTGTGCCACTGGGGGCCCCACCAGGGAACAGCCAAAAAAAAAGAGTTTTAATTTCTGACAGGAGCCATTACACTTGCTTTGTGCGTGTACAAAAACTCTTGAGTTATGATAAGATGAAAAAGCTAATGTTGGAGCACAATAGCCTTCTAATACAATGAACAGGTATATTATAACCCTTTAGGAATTTTGTCTTTGTAGGAAAATAAAAAATAAACGGTTAAGAATTCTAGATAGACTTTCGAAAACAATCTAAGTGTAATCTATAAGAGGACTTTTCTTAGAAGTCGAACAAGTTTATTTTCTATAACCAAATATTTGTCATCAAGGTGTGAAATGATCAAAGATACGATGTCTTTGTCAACCGTAAGAACGATGATAGGATATTCCTTTTTCACAAGTTTTTGAAATGCCCTCTGAATATTTTGATAATTTTACCATGTCCAGTCGATTAGAATAATTTTACCAAGACCTTTGTACTGAGTCATCACTAACTTTGTCGTGTCTTTACAATATCAGTTAGATCGAAATCATTTTTACACCAGAAGATTTACATACAATTTTAAAAATTACCTCAAACATATCAGTAACACATTTGGTTTTAGGCCTAACTAAAACGGCTGCTCCCCCCATCTCCCGGTGGCTTAGTGGTAAATCTGAAGGCTAATAATGCTAAAAATCGAGTTTCGATACCTGTGGTGAGTAGAGCGCTAGACTCGCAATCTGCGGGTTGCAAGATTGAAACCCGGTGGAGAATCTAATACACTCGCCCTTTCGGCCTTGAAGGCGTTATAACTAACTAACTAGCTAACTATTTCACCCTTCAATAAATAGTAGATAATATATCTTTAGTGATATATTTTCAGGTATTGTTTCGAAGTTTCCAACGATAGCGTTCTACATCATGCTGTATTATTATTGTTAACCGGATATCAAAAGTTCGAAGACATGTGCTAGTTCTTTTTCATGATTTAAGGTGATATACGTCAACGAATATCTTATAGAAACTTATATCAGTTTAGCCCTGTACCTGCATCCACTTCCTGGGGCGATCCAACCCCAACTCAAAGTGTGGTACAGATACTTGTACAATTTGGTATGAGTTGGGAACTCTCTTTTAAATATATTACTTTGAATAGTCTGTGATTTGGGTGATACAAGAATTATAGGATACCTTTTGTCTGACTTGCAGGTGAGAAGTAATAACGTTATTGCTCTCTTTATCTTGTGAAAACGTTTTTGGAATTCCTTCATCTTCACCCAGCAGCCAGTATAGTCACAACAGAATTTAAGAAGCAAAACAGTTGGTAAAACGTACACAGTATTACCGTGAATAAATATTTTATTAATTTGTTCGCTTTTGTTTATTTGTTCTTTTTTTCTTTTGTTTATTATGTGCATAACATTTCTGGAACCTGATGTATTGTGAAAATCTTTGGCTACCTGTTGAACATCAGAATACATGAATACCACAGAATAACAAGAGCAATCTGATGTCGATGTTGCAAGTTGTGGGTCAGAGTAATTATAACGTCCTGAAATATCCTCTATAAGAACTGTTTTTGGAACATCTTTGTAGTCTAAAGTCACTCTATGAAATGACACGAACTGAAGATCGACGGAACTGAAGTTGAATAAGCATGTAGGCTACTCCATTTAATCAATCTCCTCTTCTTGAAGGCATTGACCACTTAAGCACAGTGAGAACAAACGTTATCAGCAACAAAATAAAATCAGGACAAAATGCATTTTGATAAGGTAGCAAAAAGGGTCGTAGAATTTAATTCCTACAATGTGTAGCAAGCATTAATACTGCAGTTTCAAAACTCTAAATGTTACCATTGCATGGGATGTAGAGATTAACACCTCTACTAATGCTTGTTTCTGTCCACAGCATAATGAAATTGTATAAAAGTGAAGTTGGATCTGGTTCCAGATTTTTTCCACATGAGTATACTCTTGTAATCTGACTCCAGAGTGATATATGACCCATCTGTAAATGAGTATACTATTGTAATCTGATTCCAGAGTGATACATGACCCATCTGTAAATGAGTATACTATTGTAATCTGATTCCAGAGTGATACATGACCCATCTGAAAATGAATACACTCTTGTAATCTGACTCCAGAGTGATACATGACCCATCTGTAAAAGAGTATACTCTTGTAATCTGACTCCAGAATGATACATGACCCATCTGTAAAAGAGTATACTCTTGTAATCTGACTCCAGAGTGATAGATGACCCATCTGTGAAAAGAAAATTATTTCATACGTCCTTGGTCCGCTGGCGGTATTCTCAGCATCATTGTTTTGTACTTGAGATGTAGTTTATTAAGCGTCTGGTAGTTACAAGCCAGCCTTCTGAATTACGTGATTTGCACAATATAATATTCCAGATTTTGATTATCCTGCAACTGTTTTGTATAGTATATAATTTTTAAACATTAACAATTTTACATTTATTAAATAGGTCTGTTTTGTGTTCTAAAGGAATTTTATGTACAAAAACGATTTCTAAGCGTTCCAAAAGTTTGTCGTAGTAAATAATACTTTACTATAAAAAGTCCGATTTCGAAGAAACGTCTTGAATTCCCGTTTGGTTTAAAAGGGAAAAAACACACCAATTTCTAAACTTTCAAATATTCACTTTCAAAATTATTTTTACGTTAATGATTTAACGATTTAACAAGGTAATGCCAATTTCTATATCTTCCATTGTTAAGTTTTGCTATTCCCTCAGATGCTGGAAACGTCGAGTAGACTTTCAGTTTTTTTGTGTTTAAAAATGAATCAGTATTTATTATCATCACATAAACTTTACTTTTTGAAAACTATGTTGAAAGTAGCACAAACAAATTTCAATTCGATCATTTGAAAACACAGTGATATATATATATATATATATGTATGTATGTGTGTGTGTGTGTGT
>NW_013666729.1:62288-63000 GCF_000517525.1 Limulus polyphemus | reverse complement strand
ACCTTTTATGTGTGATCCAGTGTGCTAACTCTTTGATCAGAATATACGTACAGGACGTCTCACTCGTAGGTATTCATTTTATTTTCCTGATTATTCAACCTTCCAGTTGAAACTGATATGAGACAGTTAGTGTAGTCTTTGGTGTTTTCTTTAGTATTCAACATGTCCAACATCTCTTTCTACACACTTCTGGAGACGTTCAACAAAATTATCCATAACCTTTACACAGACAGCACGGGATATATCCTTAGCAACATCTGTGATGTTATCTTGTAGTTCATCCAAGTACTGTGGATGCATAATTACTGTACTTGATGAAACTTCACCAAAAACAAAAGTCACAGGTAGTGAGGTCGAGGGATCCTGGAGGCCAAGCAATGGGTCCACCTCGACCGATCCATTTGTTGGGGAACGTTGCAACAAGGAAATCACGAACGCCTCGTGAGAAGCACCGTCTTGCTACAGATGAATTGATTGCATCGTACTTTTTCCGCGTAGTTGAGCCACGAAACATGTTTTAACATGTTTAGACACATTTCTGGATTGGCGGTTTTTCCATCGAAGAAAAATAACCCAGTGATGTAAGGAGATGTCATGAGACACCAGACATTCACTTCTGGTGAGTCTCGATTGTGCTAGCGAGTCGGTTGTGGCCTCTCTGTGTTGGCGACTCGGTTGTGGCCTCTCTGTGTTGGCGAGTCGGCAGTGGCTT
>NW_013666729.1:59978-61288 GCF_000517525.1 Limulus polyphemus | reverse complement strand
CTCTGTGTTGGCGAGTCGGTTGTGGCCTCTCTGTGTTGGCGAGTCGGTTGTGGCCTCTCTGTGTTGGCGAGTCGGTTGTGGCTTCTCTGTGCTGGCGAGTCGGTTGTGGCCTCTCTGTGTTGGCGAGTCGGTTGTGGTTTCTCTGTGCCCAAAATTCTGAAGTTATGTATGTTAACTCTTCCGAATAAATGGAAAATCACCTAGTCAAAAAATTCAATTTTTTTGCAACAATGTTGGACCTTCCAGTAGCTTCTTCAGCTTAAGATGACAAAAATAATTTCTTGATTGGTCATCTGTGGTTTCAATTCATGCAGCACTTGAACATAATAAGCATTATCTTTAAGATCAATTTTCTGAATAATGCGATGTACGGTTGTCTTTACCATTCCCAGTTCTAAGGAATCTCTTGCTGGCACTGTTGGTAATGGCTTCATTAACTCGATAAATATTCTCTCTTATTCGAACAGTTCTCTTCCTTACCGCTGGTGGTGTTGTTGTCACCGTTCCTTTTTCAACGAACATCTGGTTTTTCGTGTTGGATGACGCCTTTAGAAGTAACATTGGTATTTTCTTTGCATAACCACACTTAAATACAGTTCCACGCTGTTATTTTCCTCCAAGCCCAGGTACCTTGCAATGGTTCACTCTGAAACAAAAAATTATAAATTATATTAAACAAAACATCAAAGACTAAACTAACTGTCCTATATCAATTTCAAATAGAAAGTTGTAAATTCTTGTAATAATCAGAAAAATAAGAAAGATACCTCAAAGTGGGACACCCTGTATACATGTATGAAAGCACGGAATAATTTGTATGAGCTGAAAATTCTATATTTGATGAGATTGCTTGTCTAAATCTTCTTTTATATGGAAGATATTTGTGACAATTTTTTTTACTGAATATATCGCAAATAAACATTCTTTCAGTGAATAAATATTACCATATTTATTCACCATATGACTCTGCAGTTATGAATATATTAAATCACGCTCAAAATTATATGTAAAAACCGTTGTGGGAAGGGGGAGGCTAAACAAAAACTAGCAATAGTATACACAACTAATATTTTATAACTGCGTCTCTATAACTTATATAACAACTGACGAGTAATTCCCATTAGACATAACTCATAAATCATACAGTTCTGATTACACAGGCCTGTGATGGTTTTATTGTCTTGAAATTTTTACATGTTCTACAGTAATTCATGTACGCTGAATCCGAAAATGATATCCATTTCTCTCCATCACGTACATATTTTTCACAAAACGTCACAAGCAATACATAAAGTAAAGACCACAACACG
>NW_013666729.1:53151-59312 GCF_000517525.1 Limulus polyphemus | reverse complement strand
TTATAATTAGTGCTGACTCCTCCAGTCATTTGCTGTTTTTATAATTAGTGCTGACTCCTCCAGTCAATTGTTGTTTTTATAGTTAATGCTGACTTCTCCATTAATTTGCTGTTTTTATAATTAGTGCTGACTTATCCAGTCATTTATTGTTTTTATAACCAGTGCTGACTCCTCCAGTCATTTGTTGTTTTTATGGTTAGTGCTGAATCCTCCATTCATTTGTTGTTTGTATAATTAGTGCTGACTCATCCAGTCATTTGTTGTTTTTATAACCAGTACTGACTCCTCCAGTCATTTATTGTTATAATAATCAGTGCTGACTCCTCCAGTCATTTGTTGTTTTTATGGTTAGTGCTGAATCCTCCATTCATTTGTTGTTTGTATAATTAGTGCTGACTCATCCAGTCATTTGTTGTTTTTATAACCAGTACTGACTCCTCCAGTCATTTATTGTTATAATAATCAGTGCTGACTCCTCCAGTCATTTGTTATTTTTATAGTTAGTGCTGACTCCTTTTTATGTGACACTTTAAAGCCAAAAGCCTAATGAAGTGATAAAACAATGAATATATTTCTCAACGCCCCCGTTCTTCAGTACTTGATACTCACTTACATAATAAATAGTAAAACCAAAATAACGCATGAAATTACAAGTGAGCATCTCAAAATATTTTCCCAATGATGCCTCAGTTAAAAATGATTTTCTTCATTGAATTTCATTATTATGAAGTTATCTCACCAATTTTTGAAATATTCATTAACCCTTTTGGCACGGGCTCGGTCCGTCGGACCGACCTCGTAACTATTTTGTGCTTGTTATAGTTTTTATGCTATAACTTTTAAATTAGTAAGCGTATGTTAACGAAATTTAGCAGATTATCAGTTAACATTATAATGCTTTCATACGCAAAATATAATTTTTTTATTCATTTTTAAGGTTTGTTAAGCAATGTTTTTCGCATACCTATTTTATTTCTTTTCACATGTTACCTATCTAACATGCAAAGTAATTTTCATTTTAAGATTAAAAATACCTTAATGCATCAGAAAATTTTTAAATTTCACATGCGAAATCTACATAATGTCCAGAAAGTTATCAAATTTTTCATAAAGAAAAACTTTATATTTTATCTGTTATTTTCACTAACGAATCTTTACGGGGTTCGAGAGAGTTGACCGATCTCGTAACCAACATAAAAAATTAGGAAATAAACCGTATCCAATTATATATATAGTTGACCTTTAGTCTTTACAAAGTGACTCTGTCTTGGCTGTGTTTTAGTAGACTAGTATTTGCTAAAATACAGCCAAACCTCGTCCCACCAAATATGCTTTCCCTTTCAGTCATGGGGTGTTATAATGTTTCCTTAAGAAACGTTTGATACCTCTCTTGACATTATAAGTATTTCGCATGTGAAATTTGAAAATTTCCTGATGCATAAAAATATTTTTAGCCTTAAAATGAAAATTCCTTTGCATGTTGGATAGGTAACATGTGAAAAGAAAACAAAAAGGTATGAGAAATTGTGCTTAACAAACCTTAAGAACTAATATTTTGCGTACGAAAGAATTGTAATGGTAATTGATAATCTGTCAAATTTCTTTAACATACGCTTACTAATTAAAAAGCTATAGCATGAAAACTATAAGAAGCACACAATGGTTACGAGGTCGGTCCTACGGACCGAACCCTTGTTGAAAGGGTTAGATAGATTTCACTAATGTATTTGTTTTTGTTTACGTAAACTAAGCGCCCAATGCTATTATGGAGACACTTGGATGTCCTACCAATCCCAAACTCAATGCAAATATGCCTCGTTTCGGGTGGTATTTCGCACCATGAAGAGACAGGATATAATAACCTGGATTTCATGGAACCCGTTACGACTTAAACAAACATCTTAAAATTCATCTAGGTTACTAAGTACAAAAAACACAAATTGATAAAAGCCAAAATATACCGGTATATTGGCGGAGACAAGATTAGATACTGGCGTTCTTTTTGGTAGTATTTTTTTTTTTATTTGGGTATCTTATGTTCATTATAGTTAGACGAACTTTACTATATCTACTCAAATAAAAAGTGAATAATTTATATCATAGAAGATTGCCTTGTATTGTGGCGTCATCTTGTGTAACTTAATGGCATTACCATATGAGTAGGTTTATTTTCACCCGCTCTATAACTTTTAAGTTTTGAATGAAATAATTAGTTGCTTTATATTCTTATTATGTAGTGAGTTATTTGTCTAATGAAAATTAAATATACATATTTTATATCAATACTTAACTTAATATTTAAGATAAGTGAATATTTGTTCGGAATTTCTTTACAGTGACACAACCTGGTGGTCTTCTAGAAAACCTCTCTTAAATAATCAAGTACAATTATTGATAACGAGTTGATGCAAAACGTTTCATTTTTACCTGGGTTAAGGAACATTTCAAGCATCAATCGTTGCATCTGTATTTAAAAAATCTTAGTACAGAGTGTTGTAAACCGTAATGAAAAAATAACAATAAATTACGTTGAAATTATCTTTAGTTGCAACATGAACTTCAAAACAACAACAAAAAAAAACACGTCTATTCTCTTTTTAAGTAAACCTGTAAAATGTTTTTATATTAACTCATTTTTTTCGCTTTTTTTGAAATATTTTTCTTTATTTGTATGTTTGTTCATCTTTAAGCACAAAGCTACACAATGGGTTGTCTGTGCTGAGCTCACCACGAGTATCGAAACCCGGTTTTTAGCGTTGTGAGTCTTCAGTCTTACCCATGAGCAACTAGAAGGGGTTTTTATATTTGAAAATGCTTTTACTTCTTAATCTCTCGGGTTGTGGGATCGAAACCCATCATCTAACATGCTCGAATTTCAGCCATGGGGCGTTATAATGTATCGATCAATTCCATTATTCGTTAGTAAAGAGTAGCTCAAGAGTTAGCGGGCATGTGGTGTTAATTAATTGCCTTTCCTTTAGTCTCTCACTTCACAACCAGGGACGGCTAGCGCAGATAGCCCTCTAGTGGCTTTGCGCGAAATTCAGTAAAATAAACAAAATCCCTCTTCCATTCTATACCAATCCAAATTCAAAGTAATATATTTCACATCAAACATAACTTTACGAAAGCGATTCGAATACAGACTTTGATAAAACACTAAACTAACAACCCTAAATACACATACTCTATCGTTGGCCTCATTTTAACATTTCTGAAACTGTACTAATATTAACAGTTGGTGAAGTATCAATAAAAGAAACACGCGCTAGGACTCTAAGCAGACCGAGTGTGAAGAATCATAAAATATTTCAGCAGCTGGACTAATTAGGATTATATACCTTAAAGCTAAGCCAAGTTTGATTCTATGTTATACTATTTGTAAATTCATAAAAATCAAATCGTCATAATGTGTTATTTGACTTTCTCTTTAGACTTATAATGGCCTGGTGGCTAGGGCGCTGGACTCGTAATCTACAAGTCGTGGTATCGAAACCCGGCACTGAGCATGTTCTATAGGGGGAGTTATCATGTGACCTTCAATCTCACTACTGGTTGGCAAAAAATGCCCCAATATTTTTCGGGTGTGGCCCAATGGTTGGTGTGTCGGACTGTGGATCTGCAGATTCGCGTTCCGAAAACAGAAATCGCGTTTCACTCTATAGAGCCATTATAAACGCGTCCGTCAAATCCTACTATACGGCCAGACAAGTGAAGCCCAAGAGATGGCGGTGTGTGCCGTTGACTAGCAGCCTTCCCATTCCTCGGTGTCTTAGCGGTAAATTTGAAGACTTCTAAAGCTTAAAACCGGTTTTTGATACCCGTGGTGGGTACAGCACATATAGCTTTGAGTAGCTTTATGCTTAACAATAAACAAGTAGCCTTCCCTATAAGTCCATCAATTAAATAATAATAATAATAACAGTAACGAAAGCTAACGCAGATAGCCTTTGAGTAGTCTTACGTGATTATCTGAAAACAAACAAAGATTTCAATGTGAACTGTCCTTTGTACCTGTGTACTGACGTTGTGCTGAAAGCTCGTGCTTACTGACACACACACACATATTTAATGATATACAAGTTTCACAGCTCATTGTTCTCACAACGGAGGTAGACGAAAAATGGCAGATAAGAAAAAATAGAATGTGTTCCAATCAAAGCGCTTCAAAACTGACCCATAGCTGGCGTGGACGGTAGGAAGAACTCTGTAAATAGCGTTAGATTGAGGATTACTGAATCGGATTTCTTGTCCAGTTTCATCCGTTCTAAGAGACTACAGTGATACAGGTGTGTCTGACTATTAATCTTAACTACTACGAGTTTTTATTTTTTAGTGTTGCTGTTTTGTTTTTCATCCGTTCTAAGAGACTACAGTGATACAGATATGTCTGACTCTTATTCTTAACTACTACTTTTTTTCGTGTTGTTGTTTTTGTTTTGTTTTTTCATCCATTCTAAGAGACTACAGTGATACAGGTATGTCTGACTCTTAATCTTAACTTCTTCGTGTTTTTTTATTGTTGCTGTTTTGTTTTTCATCCGTTCTAAGAGACTACAGTGATACAGGTGTGTGTCTGACTCTTAATCTTAACTATTACGTGTTTTATTTTTTAGTGTTGCTGTTTTGTTTTTCATCCGTTCTAAGAGACTACAGTGATACAGATATGTCTGACTCTTATTCTTAACTACTACGTTTTTTTTAGTGTTGCTGTTTTGTTTTATTTTTCAATTCTGCACGCTTACTATAACTTTTTCTTAATTATTAGACATTGATAAGTTATAAAAGAGATTACATTAAGTATTTTGCACTCTATGTACACGTATACACACTGGTAGATGATTTAAATGTCATACCATTACGCATTCTTATTTGGTATTGCTGGACCACGTAAGTGCAATAAAAACGATGTTTATGTTTATCAGTATTCTCAACGGTTTGCATACACGTAAACTCATACTAGTGATGTCATTTATAAATATATATCTAACAGCTGCTTTCTTTCAAAATTTTGATTCCATACTAAAAATAAATTAGTGGTTTGTTTGTTTGATTTGAATTTCGCGCAAAGCTACACGAGGGCTATCTGCACTAACCGTCCATAATTTAGCAGTGAAAGACTAGAGGGAAGGCAGCTAGTCATCATCACCCACTGCCAACGCTTGGGCTACTCTTTTACCAACGAATAGTGGGATTCATCGTCACATTATAACGTCCCCACGGCTAAAAAAGGCTAGCATTTTCAGTGACGGGTCTTCGAACCCGTGACCCTCAAATTAGAAGTCGAGCACATTAACTGCTAGGCTATGCCAGGCCAAGAAATCAGTGGGTAAAATGTTGGAACGTGTTTTTCAATACTGGCATTGGAAGTAACCCCAGAGCAGATTTCAAAAATCCTTTTATTTTTTTAAATCGTAGAAAGACGTATAAGGCATGCTAGCGAGTGTGTAAATAAAGTTAAGCATACGTTTTGGTAATTCGGTATCACGTTTCTCGTGCATTATGTCATCTTCGCATAGTTACATAGTTTTGAAAATCCTGTTTTTTCGGTCCCTTGTTTTTAATGATATTGTATTAGTTCGAGCAAGTTGTAAATACGTCTTTGCATGGCGGACAAAGTATATTAAACTATATAAATTAGAGTGCGTAGCAAATATTTGGGGACATTAGGCTTTACGTATTCTCTTTGAAACAATAAAAAAATAAAAACCGTTTAAAAGAAACTTTTGTGAAAATTAAACACAGGTTTCCCAACCTTACGATATCGACCTGATTGTAGTGTCGCCATGATAGAAACATCCTATGGTTTTGACTTCCTCTAGTATCAGTGTTTGTTATTATCCTAGCCCATCTATAAACACTTCAATGAAAAGAATAACAAAAATTAGGTTCGATTAGGTTTAAAATGGGCAATAAATATTATATCAATTCTAATCTACTTATACAATGTCGATATAAATAGGTATATATATAAGTTACTTTTATGTGTTGTCGTTCAACAAACTTTACGTAAAGGCAGAAGTAACTAATACTAGATCATTTTTATCTACACATTCACTAGCTACCCCCAGGAAACTGTTATCTATCGCTTCACAAGAGCAGCCTAGAACACCGGATAAAGAGCATATTGTTACGTCTCCGTGTGTTAATTAATTTTCCGT
>NW_013666729.1:38950-52151 GCF_000517525.1 Limulus polyphemus | reverse complement strand
TGCGTCACTGTAGTCATGTGACTCGCTGACGCAATAATATGTATATCACTTACTATGAAAATTACAACCATATTTTCTGCCCGCTACTTCCACAGAAAAAACAAATCCCCTAGTTTTAAGACAGTCTTCAAAACGTAACATTTACTCTTTCACCCAAAACATATTAGTAAACCCAATGTTAATCTAGGTAGAAAGGACTGAAAACTTAAATAGATAGTTAGACTGGCATGAGAACGTGACTGATAAACGTCGTAGAGGTTCCAAACATAAGATATAGTACGGAATGTGATTACAGCATTTGTTTGTTTCTTTCTTTTAGTTGCTTCACTGAAGCTACACATTGTGTATCTGTGCATAGACGTCCTTAACTTGAACTGATAGACTAGAGAGAGAAGGCAGATAACTACTAAACAGCAGCCGCCGCCAACTTTGGGGCTATTTTTTGTCTGACCGAAAAGTGTGATTTAACTATCACTCGTAGCGTTCCCACGGCTTTAAAATGTGGAAGTCGTTTTTTGCAGCAACAGGACACAAACCATGAATCATCGGATTCGCAATCCGAGATCATTAATCATTAGGCAACACACGGACTTGCAGGTTACGTGAGCATCATGTTGAAACCTAATCTATAGTTCACAATCTCAGTAGCTCCGGTGCTTCAAATCTATCCCCCCTCCCCCAGTGGCTCAGTGTCAAAATTGGCGACTTGTAACGCTAAAATTCGGTGCTCGACTCCTGGTGGGCGCAGTACAGATAGCTTATTATGTAGTTTTATGCTTAATAACAAAACCAACTTCAAATCTATTAAAATACCTTTTTTAATTATTATAATGCATTCTAAACACGAAACTTAGTAAAATATATAAAGCAATGTTGTAGTTTTTTATTAACTGAATGTAATTACCACTTTATTAAGTTACAGAAATTGAAATCCATTTAAATATGTAAGAATTGTGGTTAAAATAAATAAAGCGGCATGAATGTTAGTGACATACAGGTGTTTTAACGTCAATGGCGGATAAAGAGTTTTTACTACCACACCTTCGAGTAACTTTGAATATTCTATATACGAGTTAAAGGAGGCTTCAAGTAACATAATTACCTGACTGTCTCATTTTTATTCTTTCATTTTCAGTTGCTAGAACATGAACTGTTTCCAGCCAAACGATCCCAACCGCCAAGTTAGTAAGGAACTGGACAAACAGATAATAAAATGGATGAGGCAGTACAAGAAAACAATCAAGTTACTTCTCTTAGGTACGCCATTTAATTATACGAGTGCAGAATTTCAGTATTTATTTCAAAGTGTTTCTCGTTGTATAAATCGACATATCAACACAAACACGCACGCAAAAACAAAAGCTGAAGTAGAAAATATCGTGAGACTGTCAAAACACTTTACTATAAAACTTATATCATTTTTAGTCTTGGCTCAGCTGTGCCATGAATATCATCGAATTACAATCATCATAGTGGAACTGATAATTTGTCAGTGAACTTTATGATAAAATCATAAACAGTATTCAACGTTAAAACTGGTACACAATTAAAAACATTTTATTTAGGCCTTTCTATGGCCTTCAAAAAGATAGGCTTAAATAAAATGTTTCTAGTTGTGTACCAGTTTTAACGTTGAATATTATTTATGATTTTAACTTTATACACAAGTGCCAAAATACAATAACTTTATGATATTTGAATAGAAGGATTCAGTCTTGTTCATTCCCAGATGACTTATAAAGCTTATAAAAATATGCATATTGATTGTATTAAGTGTACACACATTTGTATTATGTACGTAGCGGAAAATTTATCTTATAGAATGTGTAAACCGTTATCGTAATACAATATATAATTTTATGTACAAACAAACGTAATGCAAGTATTAAGAATGTGTATAAATGTTACACATGAGACTTTTTTATTTTAATTGCTCATCTTGTGATTTTTTTATGCTAGAATTATAACATTTAAGAAAGTTAGCATTATAAACATCAAACAGTTATATTTTGTTTGTTATTTTATGGCAAGGCTACTAAGGCTATTTGCCGCTGTCCATATTTTTGAACTGCTGACCAAAGGAAAGCAACCGGCCGGCAGTACCTACCGCTAGCTTTGGGCTATTCTACCAAAGAATATTGAAATTGAAGTCACATTATAATGCTACCACGACTGAAATGACGAGTATGTTTGGGGCCGGGTATTGATCCCGCGACTTGCAGAGTGTGAGTCGAGAGCCCTAATGACCAAGCCACATCAGGCACAAACAGTTATTCTAGCATGTAATACAAGGCTCAGCCTTGCTAAGTATAAACAAGTAGAAAAACAGAAAATTTTCATTTGAGTCTTACAAGAAAGGCATAAAAAGAGAAAAGATACAGGTTAGCCTTAAAAATATAAACAGATATAAAACAGCTAAGACAACGTTTAGCCTTAAAAATATAAACAGATATAAAAATAGCTAAGACAACGTTTAGCCTTAAAAATTACATATAGATATAAAAATAACAAGCATGCAGTTTAGCTTTACAGAACATAAACAGGTATAAAGAGAAATAAGGTAAAGATTAGCCTTTAAAATATAAACAGACATAAAACAGATAAGGTTAGCCTTACTAAACGTAAACGTTATGGTAGCATTTTAAGCAAAATTTCCTTGTAATGTATAAACGTAAACGGATCTACTAACTCGTAAGACTTCAACCATATAGTATTTTAACCAGTTCTTCAGAACTAGTTTTGGTTTAACATATCGATTTCTTAATTTTTTATAGAATCGCATCACACTTTGTCGTGTTAAAAACATTCAGTATTAGTTATTCTTCTAAACTTACAATTAATGAAAAAACGCGTTCACGCGCAAGATACGTTCTCTTTAGTTCTCTTTGACACAGATTCACTGGAGTTGTTCTTTATCGTTCTTTATAAGGGTACGCAATTCGCCACCTTTATGATTAAAGTACAATGGTATAGCAGTAATTCTTAATTTAGCCATGTTGATTTATCACTAATACTTTTAGCCTAAATTGTTTTATCAGCAGTAGTTTATTTATAACAACTTTTATCCCGGCCGTTTTACAAAATGTTTCGCCGCCCGTTTTAATTGAAAGTACTGTTTACAATGTGGCTGGAACCATACATTCATTCTCAATAGAAGATAGGCCCGGCATGGCCAGGTGGTTAAGGCGCTCGACTCGCAATCTGAGGGTCGCGGGTTCGAACCCCGTCACACCAAACATGTTGGCCCTTTCAGCCATGGGGGCATTATAATGTTACGGTCAATCCCACTATTCGTTGGTAAAAGAGTAGCCCAAGAGTTGGCGGTGGGTGGTGATGACTAGCTGCCTTCCCTCTAGTCTTACACTGCTACATTAGGGACGGCTAGCGCAGATAGCCCTCGTGTAGCTTAGCGCGAAATTCAAAACAAACAAACAAGACACACAATAGAATACACGTGGGCTTACTTCCGGCAGTGAATTTCAATGATACTGCGTAAAGTGTCAAGAATAGTTACATAAATTTTAAGAGAATTTGACCAGATTGTAAACTGTACTGTCTATCAGTAGTTTGTGTTTTTCGACCCTTTCACTATAAATATCAAAATGCATTGGAGAAAAAAAGCATGAATAACTATAAAGAAAACCAACTTTTATTGTCTTATTTCTGTGTATTCTGGCCATCTTTCATTATTGGTCCATTCCGTTACAAACCATCAAAACTTATTCTGGGCATATAAAACAACTTAAAACATTTTTTAAAATGCCATGATTCATTTTGTCGTGTAATATATGTGTGTGTGTGTGTATCATTCTTTTTTTTTTCCTCTGTGGAAAGTTTTAATAGTCTAAACTTAATACTTTCCATGTCATGCTAAATCAGCAAATCACATTCCATGTAAAGTAAGTCTTTTCATGTTATGCTGAATCAGCAAATCACATTCAATGTAAAGTAAGTCTTTCCATGTTATGCTGAATCAGCAAATCACATTCCATGTAAAGTAAGTCTTTTCATGTTATGCTGAATCAGCAAATCACATTCCATGTAAAGTAAGTCTTTTCATGGTTTCTTTTAGTATGCTTATTTGAAGTTGTGCCCGGCATGGCCAGGTGGTTAGGGAGCTCGACTCGCAATCTGCAGGTCGCAACAAACCACCATTTGAAATTATCTCGTTCGTCACAAAATCGACACGAAATGAAAATTCTTTTCTAAAACCATGCTATCATTTTTTTTCCAATTAGCTCGACCTTAGATCTGAGACTTAACTCTGTTTCATTACATACCCTCTTGATAATTTGAAAGTCCTCGTGTGTAATGTTTCGCTAGATTAATTCTGAAACTGGTGTTTTTCTCATCTATTCCGTTGCAGTTTAACTCTTTATCACCACAATTAAGTTTCTCGAAACATTACACTAAATAACTGCAACCATCTCAACTACATTTAGAAAATCTGAGAGATCAGTTCCACGGTCTTAACCAATAGAGAAGCCTTATGAATCATTTTAACTCCAGTTCCATATTATTTCCCAAGTAACTGAATAGACTCCACAGCCTGTGAAAGAATGGTGTCACGTACTGACACGTCAGTACTATTTGTTTTGTTATTGTAAGTTTTATGTGGTGTCACGTACTGACACGTCAGTACTATTTGTTTTGTTATTGTAAGTTTTATGTGGTGTCACGCACTGACACCTCAGTACTATTTGTTTTGATATTGTAAGTTTTATGTGGTGTCACGTACTGACACGTCAGTACTATTTGTTTTGTTATTGTAAGTTTTATGATTTATTTGTTAATTATCCTTTGCAATTGCGTGTTACACGTTTGGTCGATAATAATCTTGCTTTGGTGTTAGAGAAGGACTTTTCTTCAGAGTAAATATAACTCTAGTCTTATTACAGACAAGTTTACAGTAAAATATAGACAAGGCTTGTTAACACCATAAATATGAGGAGACAATGTTTCAGAAGTTCGAAATCTCGAGACGTATCAAGAGAGTTTTACAAATGCCAACTGTCTTAGTGAATGAGGTATCCTCAGAAAATTCATCTCTTCTTAACAAATAGAGGTATGCCCTTTGTGAGGTATTCAATGAGTCTGGTTTCTTGTTGCGCATATGTAGAAACTCCCTATTACTGTTGTGTATATATACAGTGACAGGAAGGTCCAATATATACACAGTAGTGACATGGAGGTTCCACATATACACAACAGTGACAGGAAGGTCCAATATATAGACAGCAGTGACAGGAAGGTCTAATATATACACAGCAGTGACAGGAAGGTCCAATATATACACAACAGTGACATGGAAGTGCTACATATACACAACAGTGGCAGGAAGGTGCAATATATAGACAGTAGTGACAGGAAGATCCTATATACACAACAGTAATAGGGTCCTATATATACATACAACTGACAGGAAGGTCTATATATACACAACAGTGACAGAAAGGTCCAATATATAGACAGAAGTGACAGGAAGGTCCAATATATACGCAGCAGTGACAGGAAGGTCTAATATATACACAGCAGTGACAGGAAGGTCCTATATATACACAACAGTGACATGGAGGTTCTACATATACACAACAGTGGCAGGAAGGTGCAATATGTAGACAGCAGTGACAGGGAGGTCCAATATATAGACAGCAGTGACAGGAAGGTCCTATATACGCAACAGTAATAGGGTCCTATATATACATACAATTGACAGGAAGGTCCTATATATACACAACAGTAATAGGGAGTTTCTATATATATATATCTAACAGTGACATGGATATTACTGTGTATATATTGGACCTTCCTGTCACTGCTGTGTATATATTAGACCTTCCTGTCACTGCTGTCTATACATTGGACCTTTCTGTCACTGTTGTGTATATATAGACCTTCCTGTCACTACTGTCTATATATTGGACCTTTCTGTCACTGTTGTGTATATATAGACCTTCCTGTCACTACTGTCTATATATTGGACCTTTCTGTCACTGTTGTGTATATATAGACCTTCCTGTCACAACTGTCTATATATAGGACCCTCTTGTCAATGGTGTGTGTATATGTAGACCCTCCATGTCACTGTTGTGTATATATAGACCTTCCTGTCACTACTTTCTATATATAGGACCCTCTTGTCAATGGTGTGTGTGTATATGTAGACCCTCCATGTCATTGCTATAAGCAGTTGTGGGAGTAGACTGGAATAAATATCCAATTTCAAGAGAATGGGAAGACGAATGACACTGAGAAACCGCTATTTTATTTTCGAACATGAATTAAATCGCCTGATTCTCTATTTATTTATCAGCACTTAAGCTGTATCATGCAACATTACAACAATGATTTTCGTATGTTTTACATCTTTATCCATAATGTCATTAATACACCGTTTATATCTGTATATCTCTTTTGAATGTGAACAGATCAATACAGTATCACAAAAAACTGGCTTGTTTTCAATAAAGAAACGTTAATTCGAATATTTTCTCACGATTGAAAGGATGAAAAAGATGCTTATATGAAATGATATTATACCTGGACTCAATGAGTACCTCTGTAAGGTGTCTGTATCCAGTGTTAACGCCCAACCTTACATATTTCTTAATTATCTATTTCTGAAAACCTATCACGTGGGTTTTAATGATGTAACTGTATTTTAAACTCATTACTCTAGTTGCTCGCGCATAATTTTCTTTCGCACTACTTTTTCTGATCCTTCAGGTATCGGTTTGTAATAGGTTACTTTATCCACCCGTCGTTGTGAACATAGCCCATCGTTACATAATGGTCCATTGTGCGTTTAATTATCCGTTTCAATCATCACTATGGTGATCCAGGTTGTGCCTGTATAACATTTAGATCCTATCATTCATGGAAAAATTGAGCATCGTTACTTGATGTTAGTTAAAGTAATCGCTCCGTTTACCTGCTTCTCTAACTTGTTTTGGGTATAGCAATATAACATGTATGCATAGTGTAGATTAGTCTTCTTCTGGACTTACGGATAACTGTTGTTGCGCTTCTTTTAACCTTTCTTTATTAGGGTTGTATTGTAGGTTTTGCTGACTAAACCGTGAAACAACCGAATAATATACCTTGCCAACAGTTTGGTGTATTTTTTATATAAAACTCTCGAAATGTAATAAGCGTTGATGAAATATATTTCGAGACTAACATATCTTTTTATTTGTGTGCTTTATACTGTCTTTCCTTTCTGTTTTTGTTTTAAATTAAAGGTTAGGTAGGCATACTTATAGCTTTCTTTCAATCGTACGTTTTGCTAACTATTACTAAAATAGTAACCCTAAGACAATTGCAATCAGGTTCATGTGTGTGTTTATGTGTCTGTTTGTCTGTGTTTCCGCGCGCGTATCTCGAAAACGAATAGACCGATGTACACAAAAATTTTACGCAAGATGGGAAATCAATTCTCTCCATATTTGGTCCGGGTCAAAATCCGGATACGGATTGTGAATCACTTTGAAGCATTTTTTTTATAATGAGGAGATAGGGCATTTTCGCAGTTTGGGGTTAATAACTCTGTAAAGTGTGATCGGATTTTCATGGGTGATTTTATGGCTGAGACTCCTCATCATACTACAAAAACTTATTCGAATCGTTGATCATTCTGGATCTGAGAAGGATTTTCTGAGTTTTCAAAGGTGTAATTTGACGTTATCTAGTAAAAACGCATGAAATCTCGAAAAGGAGCGGCTGGGCGAGGGTATGCAATATTTCTGATTACTCTCGTTCTTATTGAAATGAATTCGTTGAAGCCGCTGCATGTATCGTATCGCCCTCGTTAGTCCACGTGAACGTCTGGTGTTAAACTTTAACCTGGATACTAACGATAACTTATTATCTATTTGTCAGTCTTCGTTGGAGTTTTACGCAAGAAAAACTTTCTCAACTACTTTGCCTTGTCTTACCTACTTTACATTATCTTAACTACTTTATCCTGTCTTAAGTACTAGCATTGTTTCTTAGCTACAAAACCTTGTTTTAACTGCTCAACGTTTCTTCTTAGCTATTTTAATTATTAACTTATTTTATTTTATAACTTTCAGAAGTATTTCTTCCCGTAAAAACTGTATTTCATTAAATATCCTTTCAACAACTTGAGATTTTGCAAAATTAACAAAGCCTAATATTTTTTTCTTACAATTAATATCGTAAAGGGATTCTGATAATACATTACCTTAATTACAAGCTAATTCAAAAATTAATCTATACTGTACTGATATTTAAAACTGCTTTATTAGCGTTAACAATCTCATTTTCAGAAACATGCAAAAGTAATGAAATAGCCAATCGCAGTTGACTAGTTAATTTCATTTTGAAACTGTTAACTTTTTTAACTTAAAAGATTATAACGAAAGTGAAAATTGGAAATAAATATAGTCGCATAAATAAATATAGTCAGTAAGCAATTGAAAGTATTGGTGCTGACAGGATTTAACAAAGAAAATTAGAGAAGTACAGAACACAAACAGAATGAATTGAAGAATATATTAGCAAAATAAATAACTACATTTCTAATTAAACCTGTCTAGTAAAATAACTTTGCTGTTAATAAAGAAAAAAAACAACAACTCGCGATCTAAGGGGGAAAATATTGAAAAGCTGAGAACAAAATGTAACATTTATAATTATAATAATTACCTTAGATACATTTTATAAATGACAGGAACATTTTCTGAATTATTTCATCAAAGTTTCCTACTTTCATATTCTTCTCATTTATAGACTAATAATTGAGAACGTGTCACGTGCTAATATGTTACATTCTTCACTTTAGTTTTTATGTGAAAATTCGTATATCCCATTTGGGAATAAATTTCGTTTACGCACTTTCATGTTTGAATATTGGATCGCGTAAATGCGTATTAGATGACTAGAGGCGTAATTGCACCTGGATACTCCAGAACAAGTTAACTACACTTAAACATTGAAAGCGTAAAGGGCTAATTGATCGTTATATCACGTGGAATGAACAAAACAAAATTACTTCTATGGGGTATATGTGGTTATTCTATAATAAAAAGCTATATTCCCCAACCCTCGTCAACTTAATCGATTTTGCAATGACCTGTGGTGTGCCTGTAACGTAAAGTGTAATTTTTACACCCTGTTTAACACATCTTGTAATTTCCAGCTAAAACTAATAATATTACCTTTGAAAAATACCTGATATTAAAATAACAAATTATATTTCCGTTAATTTTTGTTGTTGTCTTTTGGAAATAGAAACTTGTTACATAGTATTATTACCTCTGCAAATAAGATTTTCACATCAGTTTAAACATAATTTATAATACACCTGCTCAATAGAATGTTTGTATTCCTGGATATACTAAATGTAAAATAAAATGTTTGTATTCCCGGATATACTAAATGTAAAATATAATGTTTGTATTCCCGGATATACTAAATGTAAAATATAATGTTTGTATTTCCGGATGTACTAAATGTAAAATAGAATGTTTGTATTCCCGGATATACTAAATGTAAAATAAAATGCTTGTATTTCTGGATATACTAAATGTAAAATAGAATGTTTGTATTCCCGGATATACTAAATGTAAAATATAATGTTTGTATTCCCGGATATACTAAATGTAAAATATAATGTTTGTATTCCCGGATATACTAAATGTAAAATATAATGTTTGTATTCCCGGATATACTAAATGTAAAATATAATGTTTGTATTTCCGGGTGCACTAAATGTAAAATAGAATGTTTGTATTCCCGGATATACTAAATGTAAAATATAATGTTTGTATTTCCGGGTGCACTAAATGTAAAATAGAATGTTTGTATTCCCGGATATACTAAATGTAAAATATAATGTTTGTATTTCCGGGTGCACTAAATGTAAAATAGAATGTTTGTATTCCCGGATATATTAAATGTAAAATATAATGTTTGTATTTCCGGATATGCTAAATGTAAAATATAATGTTTGTATTTCCGGATATACTAAATGTAAAATAAAATGTTTAATGCAGTATTCAAACAATTAATGTGTACTTGCAGAGTATTTGTATGAAGGTAATTGTTTTTAATTATATCAATGTATATCCTACTTATACCATTCTGAAGACGTCAGCAGATTAGCATCAGAAACGTCAGATATAAACTAATTATTAATTAATAGCTAATAATAATAATGATAAGGTAATAATAACTAATTAGTTCTTAGACACAAGTGATCGTATAAGTTAATAACCATGAGAACTAATAAATATATGTGTTATATGTACGTACACTGTCGTTGTTGTTTTATTTGTAGGAGCAGGAGAGTCCGGAAAAACGACAATTTTGAAACAAATGAAAATTTTACACTTAGAAGGATTTTCGGAAATGTGAGTATAGATCCATTGAAACCGGCATCTGCAACTTATAAGTCATTATGTTACATTTAATGATGAACTTCGATAATATAGCCTATGTCCTATCTTGCGGGCAATAATAAAGTTGTTAAAAAAATGAAGTCATGAAAAATTAGCTCAGAAAGATTAGTTTACCAACATATTACACAAATGTGTACTAGATGTATACACTTAATTGGGGAACAAATGTTGGGACAAAGGGATTTTAAACTTCTTAAGAAAATTAACATAAAAGCTGAATTGTATAACCTATAATTACACGTGTGTAAAGAGTATCTGTTTTATTCGAACCAGTAGTGGGCTAGCGGTAAGTTTGTGGGCTTACAACGCTAGAATCCAGAGTTTCATTACCCGAGGTGGCCAGAATGCAAAAAATAACAGCAACCTGCAGGTCGAGGGATCGAAACCTGTCGCCGAATGTGGGGAGTTATAACGTGACAGTAAACCGCAATATTTATTAGTAAAGAATAGCCCAAGAGTTGGCGGTTGGTGGTATTGACTAAATGCCTTCCCTCTAGTCTATCACTTCAAAATTAGAGGCATTAGGGCAGATAGCGCTCGAGTAGTTTTGCGCGAAATTCAACAAACTATCTTATTGATCATATATTTTTATTTATATCTTCTATTTCTCACACACTTATACATAATATTTTTACTTTAAAATGAAATTAATATTTATTTTGTTCTTTTTGTTATTTTCCCAACAAATCCAATACTGACTTATTTTCTTCTTTCTTAATCCAGCTAACGCCCTATAATTTGTTTTGTCATTCTCTATGATAGTCAATTTAAGACAAGTAGCACGTGTTATGATTCCAGATTATACTTTACAACAGAAAACAATGCCAATCAGTTTGAAAAGGGGCGTGGATTGGCCATATCGTAAGGCTGTGGATTCCAAAGTTGGCGCCCCCCAGTAGCACAGCGGTATGTCTGCAGACTTACAACGCTAGAAACCGGGTTTCGATACCCGTGGTGGGCAGAGCACAGATAGCCAATTGTGTAGCTTTGTGCTTAATTCCAAACAAACAAACAAACCCAAAGCTGGCGAGACAACTTCGAAACTGTGAGATACCACAAAACATTTCCTGCATTTAAAGCTGTGGGTGCGTTATAAGAGCTACAGTCAACCCCTTAGGGACTACTGACTGGCTGCTTTCCATCTGATCAGTAGTTCAAAATTGAGGTCGGCGGCAAGTATCCTTAACAGCTTTCCCATAATACAAACTACAAGTTTGAAAACTAACTTCGAATGAATTGATAAAAACATTTGTTCTAAATTTGCACATTTGCTTCTACGTTATACTAATCTATAATACTAATATATATTATTTCAATATTGCAGCTTTACGTTGTTCATTTTTAAGCTAAATTATAATACTAAACGTTCCTAAGTCACTGTGTAATGTGGGTCGCAGGTTCCAATCCCCGTCACACCGTCTGTTGCTGGAATCGAACCCCGATCTTTAGCTTATATAACCTGGAGCTTATCGCTGAGCCACAGAGGAACTTTTCGAAGAGTCACTTTCTTCTAACACTAGAAAACAAGCTTACAGTTTAAACGTTTTTTGTTTTTTGTAGTTTAATATATATATATTTTACTGAACGATCTATTGTTCTATTTAATTAGCAGCATTCTTGCCTTGTCAACCAATCTGGTAATTTTAAAATTGCTTGCACGATCTAACGCTGGAAAGGGGCATTGAACATAAAAAAGTCAGCTAGTATTTTTATTTTGAGATTGTAAAGTTTAAAAATACTAATAAAAAAATCATTTGAAAAAGGCCCAAAAACAACTAAAAATCGTATGGAAATTCAATTTTATACAAGGTATTTCCACTCGTTAGATCTAATTTCGCCAATTAACATTCCAAATACGACGTTTTCGACGATTTCCCCCTTTTTCATGCTATTTTTCATGGTTAATTTTGATTAGGTACAGTAATGGCAGTTAAGGCTTAGTTGGTCCAATTAGTTGAGCTGAACAAATTTGCACCATTCGAATTGCTAGCCTTTAATAGACATCGTATTTCAGTTAGTTTTTTCCACTTAAGATTAGAATTGGAATTTATCGAACAACTTTGATGTATAAGAACGTTTATATATATACGACATGTTAAGGAAAATGACTGATGTACCTTAGACACCTGTGTCACCATTAGATTCAATTAACGAAAACCATTTATATCTTTCAATCAAAGGTCTTTAGGCAATTCGATGATGTACGTATTCATAAACAATAAAATTTCATATAAACTGTATTGTATTCTTTTAAATCTTAACACGGTCATCTTTTTTTACTTGTTAAATATTTTTGTTATTGGTTACGTAATGCAGAATTTACATACATTTTCTAGTTATGTTTTTCTTTATTTGTTTGTTTGTTTGCTCTTTCTTCAGAGAAAGGAAAGATAAAATTCAAGAAATCAGGCAGAACGTCTTACAAGCAATTAAGGTGACTGTGTTTATGTTTTTAGATATACTTTAAATAATTACCTTATATTTTATTTACGAGCAAATTATTTCTAATAATAATTGTTGTTGTTTTTTTATAAAACTAACATCAATGTATGTTCTTCTTTTTTTTTTGGTAATTATCAGATTATTTAAATTTGAGACGAAATTACACTTTATTTCAATTTAAAAGTCTTTTTTATTGGTGTTTTTTTCTTTAGAAAATTTGATTTTTTATCTCTTAACAATTTAAATTTTCACTTTGGTTCCGCTAAGGGTGACTGGGGCCCCGGCATGGCCAGGTGGTTAGGGCGCTCGACTCGCAATCTGTAGGTCGCGGGTTCGAA
>NW_013666729.1:33018-38005 GCF_000517525.1 Limulus polyphemus | reverse complement strand
CTAAATTAGGGACGGCTAACGCAGATAGCTCTCGTGTAGCTTTGCGCGAAATCCGTAACAAACAAACAAGGGTGACTGGAAAATTACTTAGTGACTGCCAGAACCTTTACTGACGTCGGCTCAGATCACGGTGAGGTGAAGGAGAGGATCGTTGACAGTATTAATTGTCTGGTGAATACTGCTAATTTGTAATTTTATTAATTTAGAGTATTAAGTTCCATCAATAAGCTTCATTTTTGACATTTGTGACCTTTGGGGTCAATCAGCTTTTGATTTCATTCGTGACGTAACAATGTTATTATTGAGCTTGATATTCAGTCTGCTCTCCACTCAAGACTTTTATGTACTCAAAACTGCCTTCGGTATTTCTGTATTTTTTAGGAATGGTATTTTATGTGACATATGGGCTACATGCCCAGGTCAGAGAACCCCTCCCTAATTTAGAACTGTTAACCAGAGAGAAGGTAGCCAATTAGAAGTATCTGACTGTATGGTTATAACACACACTCAGCTGAAAGTACAAAGCATGTTTAGCATCATATCGTGGCTCGAACTTTGGGTCTGGCGACATGCAGCCCGTCACGTTAATCACTAAGTCGCTCTCGGCTCAAAGAACCTTAGATTTACTATAGCTATTATAGTTTTCCAGTGCTTCATGCTCATTTTGTGTTATAAATGTGGTGTTTAGTTACCTTTCAAATAACACTGAGTTGTCTTCTTGAACCGAATTTCTTATTGGGCACGATTTAAAAAATACTATCATAACACATTTGCCGTATTATTATACCCTCCTAACACATTTGTCGTATTATTATAACCTCCTAACACATTTGTCGTATTATTCTCTAATATAAAAATATCTATTCTACATTTGCGTATAAAGCATCTACAAATCATGCAAATTGGTAGCCCATTCATAACGTCAAGTTGTGCTAATATTTTCATTATGCCTAACAGGTAGCAAGTAAGTTATGATAACTAGGTTTGGAGACTTTAAGGGTGAGATATTGTTATTATTTATGGGATTAGTACCAGCTGTTATCATTAGGCTTTCTCACAGCCTTGAACGACTGTAACCTACCTTTGTAACTATGTCTTAATCATAAAAATCTCAAATGATAAATCCATTGAAAGTCATATAAACACTTTGCATCTTCGACTCATTTATTGAACTCACGAGTCATTAACGTGTGATACATTTAATTTTGATTGGTCGAAAATATGACTATCTAAATAATTAAGTATTACTCATTAGTGCGATTTTATAGCTGAACTAGCTATGAAGGATATGTTAGTATTCGATGTACATTAAGTGTGCAATGCTTCGGATTTAATGAAAATTGTATCAAATTTTTCAGCCCTTACTAAAACCCCTTTAATTTTTCCGAACATAAGCACAGAAAAAAATCATTATGATTTTTACATGATATCAATTAGTGAATATAGAGAATAGCATATAAATATGTATGATTGTACTATAAGCATTTTCAGGCCTGACGGGTAGAGTTCTGGAATGTGAATCTGCTATTCCGTGTTCGAGTCCCGTTACTGATGGAGTAATGTGGTAATAAAAACAATGCTGAGCCTCCATATTGAGATAATGCCACCGTGTGCTAATATTAAATATATTTAATATTTAAAAAAGGATTGGAAATATATTAGAAAGGAACGGAATTAAATCACAATATACGTTTTTAGCAGTTTAGTGTTTGATTGGCGCTGATGGTAACTGTGAGAACCCGTTAGCTCTGTCTTCATAGGAAGATTTCAAGACAGCTTTATCACACGTTTTCGTTACCATAAAATGAATTACACATCAACGCATTGGTAAAGTTTATAAATGTACGTTTGTTTGTTTCGAATATCTGCGCAGAACTATTTATGCATAGCCCTCTCAAGTTCTGGATTGAAAGACTACAAGGAAGACAAACAGCGCCCAACGCGGACATATTGAGCTATCCTAGTAGTAGTAAGATTTGACCGTCACTGTTATAGACCCAATTCACACACGGAGACATTTTTCGGTAACGGGACAAGAACCATGGACTCTCGGATTCACTGGATCATACCTGACCCGTCTATAAGAAGACAATGTAATGATGAGAAATTACAGAAATAGCAGCTTTACTCAAATGCGAACTAACAACGAGAAGAGGGAATCTTCAATAACATTTTTCAGTAACGGGACAAGAACCATGGACTCTCGGATTCACTGGATCATACCTGACCCGTCTATAAGAAGACAATGTATTGATGAGAAATTACAGAAATAGCAACTTTACTCAAATGCGAACTAACAACGAGAAGAGGGAATCTTCAATAACCGCGGCACTTGAAATTCTCTTCTGTGTTATTGACGAGAGTAGCTTGTTACGAAAATGAGGGAATGACAGGCAATTTTTCTCACGACGACACACTACTTTTTAAACAATACTTTGTTCTGGATTTATAAGTAACGTGTTCGTGGTGTAAAGAATGTAATACATACGCCTGATGGTGCTATGCATCATTTAATAATTTATAGGCTAAAGTTAGCCACAGTATGTGTTTTTAGCTGCGGCATAGCGGCTTAGAGAATGGCTCTGAGTTTTTCAAGTAGAAAGTTTTAGTTCACAGCTCCGTCATTTCTTGACCAATTTGAGATCTAATTACAGTTTTGGAGTCAGGAGGTCAAACCCTTTTGAATGATGTATCTTACCACGTGCAAGGTTTCATAGATTAATTCATTCTAATCCTACCTAAAAGAATTTCAATTTGAGGGTAGGCTGGTAGAGATCCTGATGAGTAATAAAATCGAATCGGGTATACGTGCGCCTCACGCTTGGTATTTCTGGTGCACAAAAAATATAGCTAATAAAAAGGAAAAGAGGTCTCATAGATTAATTTACTCTAATGCTGCCTAAGTGTAAAAACATCTTCAATATAATTGTGTTTGTATATAGTACAAACTAATTAGTGGAAGATGGCGGAAGATATTTCATGTCTCATACGCTTCAACTGCATGCAAAGTTGATTATTTTGATTTATCGCTTTGTGGTTTCTGAGGTCATTCTGAGCATTCAGTGTTTTAAATTATGTTCTTCAGTGCTTTAAATTATGTTCCTCTAACCATTGAAGCGAATCCGGTTTCAGTGAATGTAGGCACAAAACGTAGCCACGTAAAAGTCTGATCAACTTGACACATTACATGCACTGATTTATTACAATCTAAGTTTGTTTTTTTAATAAATAGCTTATTCCAGTCTTTATGAATAACTTCATTCTCATTGTGTACGGCGTATTATTCAGAAACTTGCTGATATCAGTGCTTCACAATGTCTTGCGATATTCGTGTTTGTAAAGAAAACACTATTTTATTGTATCAACTTTCAAAAAAATATGACTTCAAACATTTAGCGGTATGTAAGTCATGGTCAAAGATAGATCGGAAATTTACCTAAGGTCCAAACAACGACAAGCAAATAGGATCAACCTTACATATACCTTTCCATATTGGTGTAAAATTAAATACTATGTTACATTTAATTCCAAATTTTAACCAAGGTTCGAACCTAGGTAATCTCATACCTAGCTACAGCCAAGATTTAAACAGAGTAATGGATTTTTTTTCAAATGTTTTATTTGGGTTTCATGGACTAATTTCTTTCTATGTTTTATACTTTCTAACATGATCTTTCCACAGGAACTTACTGCCAATATGAAGTATCTTCGACCACCTGTACAATTAGCCAACTCGGAAAATCAAGAAAGTTTAGATTTTATCCACAACTTAGATATGATGGATAAATATACCTTCCCACAAGTAAGGATCAAAACTTCAAATACAAAAAATATTCCTGATCATTAAACAATCTAAAGTACTATAAAAAAATAACTGTTTCTAAACTAAACGTCAAACGTGTTTTAATGGAAAACAAAAACACATTGAAGTAGACTATATGAATGAAAGTTCAAACTTCATCATTGACGAGAACTCAAAATCCGTGCCAACTAAAAAAAGCACTCTTTGTTGTTTTCAAAATAAGCAAATTAATTACAGGACCCTAATAATTTTGAAATTACTCTTGATAATCAATATATAGCAAAACTGTATCGTTATTGATCATTAAATACAGACTAGATTGAGATTTGATAAACAAAATATGAGCATATGCAGACTAAATAGTTAAACGGTTCTGATTAAAGTAAAATACAGCTTAATGCAAAGCATGCATGATTTGTAAGACAGAATAAACGATTATTATGACTCACTGTGAAGCAATGTTGTATAATTATGCGATTAAGAGTCATCGTAGACTTGCTTTTATAAACAGGCTTATAGGCATGATTACGAAAAGGGAAGCAGTTTGTCCCTCTTTTTGGTGAGATATAGTATAGAAATGATGACATTCACAATTATTATGTCAGACTGTGGGATATAGTATAGACGTGATGACATTCACAATAATTATGTTAGACTGTGGGATATAGTATAGACGTGATGACATTCACAATAATTATGTTAGACTGTGGAATATAGTATAGACGTGATGACATTCACAATAATTATGTCCCACTGTGAGATATAGTATAGAAATGATGACATTTACAATAACTATGTCAGACTGTGGGATATAGTATAGACGTGATGACATTCACAACCATTATGTTAGACTGTGGAATATAGTATAGACGTGATGACATCCACAATAATTATGTCAGACTGTGGGATATAGTATAGACGTGATGACATTCCCAATAATTATGTCAGACTGTGGAATACAGTATAGACGTGATGACATCCACAATAATTATGTCAGACTGTGGGATATAGTATAGACGTGATGACATTCACAACCATTATGTTAGATTGTGGAATATAGTATAGACGTGATGACATCCACAATAATTATGTCAGACTGTGGGATATAGTATAGACGTGATGACATTCCCAACCATTATGTTAGATTGTGGAATATAGTATAGACGTGATGACATCCACAATAAT
>NW_013666729.1:25915-32251 GCF_000517525.1 Limulus polyphemus | reverse complement strand
GGACCTCTGCCAAACTTGTACGTTTTCAGTCCTCCTTAATGCTCCCTTTCTGGTTCTTTGACTACCCCTGCCAGCCCATAGTCGTCCGATTTCTCATTCGTCACCTGATATTGTCTTTGTTTCTTCCAACCTGTTTCCACTTTATTACTCTTCACATGTGTTACTCCCCCCTTACCCGTTAAGGCAATTATGTAAAAAAAGACATAGCTAATTTCAGCAACTGTCGTTACATTTACGAAATAATTTCACATCTATGACCAAAATCACCAATTAAGACACCGTTGATCTTTTTCTCAGAAAACTTACTGTAAGTTCTGTTGCATACGTCGTTAAGTACATCTTGAGAGTAAAGTTAGCTTATTTATTGCAGTTTCCTTGACAAAGTTGACGAGGTTCGAAATCCGGATTATAAACCCTCGGACCAGGTAAGTTTCCTTTATATCACTAGTCAGCTGTTTTGGGGATTATCTTCAGACTAGGCTTGTTTTCTTGTAAGATTACTCTGGAAACATGGATGATTACTTCAGAGTATATATGTTATACACTTGTAAGACTGCCCTCGGAGCAAGTGTGCATCCTCTAGATTACATGTTAACTTCTTGTAGAATTACCCTGGAAACATGGATGATTACTTCAGAGTATATATGTTATACACTTGTAAGACTGCCCTCGGAGCAAGTGTGCTTCCTCTAGATTACATGTTAACTTCTTGTAGGATTACCCTGGAAACATGGATGATTACTTCAGAGTATATATGCTATACACTTGTAAGACTGCCCTCGGAGCAAGTATGCTTCCTCTAGATTACATGTTAACTTCTTGTAGGATTACCCTGGAAGCATGGATGATTACTTCAGAGTATATATGTTATACACTTGTAAGATTGCCCTCGGAGCAAGTATGCTTCCTCTAGATTACATGTTAACTTCTTGTAGGATTACCCTGGAAACATGGATGATTACTTCAGAGTATATATGTTATACACTTGTAAGACTGCCCTCGGAGCAAGTATACTTCCTCTATATTACATGTTAACTACTTGTAATATTACCATGGAAACAGGAATAATCACTTCAGCTTGCATGTAAAGTGCGTGTAAGATTGTCTCCACGTAGAAACAATTAGTTTTTAATCTATTTTCAAGATACCTAAGTTTAATAAGTGAATCAACATGCTCAAAACTCTTGGACTGATTGATTGTTTTGTCTTATAGAATTGTTGTTTTTACTTTATACAGTCCTTTAGTCGCTTCACTATTTTTTTATGGTTTTAGTTAACTTTTTCTCTTCTACAGTGGCACTTTATTTTCCAAATTCTCTCAGGATATCCTGTGTTGCAGGAAGAGAACATGCGATATTCAGAAAATTGAATTTGAAGTTGAAATCCCGAAGAAATATGGTGGTGGTACCCAAATGTTTTGGTAAGTTTTTGACTTTAAGACAGCTCCTAAAGATAATTTCTGTAAGTATGCCAAGTAAGAGAAAAGACAATAAACGTCAGAGTAATAATCTTAAATTAACACGAGCATACTTGGAAAAATAGTAGCTTCTTAAAGAGATTATATGAAACTCTGGTGTGTCTCTGAAGGTCCGGGTGTGATCTAGTAGCTAGCGTGACGCGCAATGAATCAGAAAGTTCACGGTTTGAGTCGCGATATACCTTTGAACAATTTTCGTGTCTACGTCTGTTGTGCGTTAGAATTGTGACAGTCAATCCCGCTATTAAGTTAAAAATAGTCACATTGGCGGCAGCTGCTGTTGACTGTAGTTGTTCTATTCCTGGTCAGCAGTTTTAAATTATGGAGGTCGAGCATGTAGCCTAGTGGTTATAGCATGCTCGGAATATGAAACCAAAGGTTCATGGTTTGCAAACCATTTCCGTTAAAACATGCTCCACACTTTGGCCTCTACAAGAATGATGGCTAAATCCCACTATTCATTAAGTATAGTATATAATAATATTTGAAAAGTACTTTATTTGTTGTTTGCCGCTACCGACGAGTCCTTTCACTCTATAATAGAGGTTACCACTATGCTTCACCAGTTTGGGTGCTATACACCTGATTACCACTATGCTTCACCAGTTTGGGTGCTATACACCTGATACCGATTGATGGATTAAGTTTTGTTAACTATGTTATGTTATTAATTTCGTGCAAAGCTACACGAGAGCTATCTCCGTTAGTCGTCCCTAATTTAGCAGTGTAAGACTAGAGGGATGGCAGCTAATCATCACTACCCACCGCCAACTCTTGGGCTAGTGTTTTACCAACGAATAGTGGGATTTACCGTCACATTATAACGGCTGAAAGAGCGAGCATGTTTGGTGTGACGGAGATTCGAACCCGCGACCCTCAGATTGCGAGTCGAGTGCCCTAACCACCTGGACATGCCGGGTCCTGTCACACTCAACAAGTGTACATTCATCTGTTGTATTACATATAAAAGAGAAACAAGTAGTTATGTAGATAACATTCACTAGACATAACACTAAATCCGAACTCTGTAAGAAAATTTATTCGGAAATAAAATGTAGAAAATACGGGTAAGTTTATTTGTTTTGGAGTTAAGCACAAAGCTACACAGTGGGCTGTCTGTGCTCTGACTATCTGACTAGTGTCGTAAGTCCGCAGACATACCGCTGTGCCACTGGGGGCATATGGGTGAGATTTTTTTTTCCTAGTTCATCCCTCAAAGTGCTCTTAATAACAAATATGTTACCTTCTTGTACTGCTTTTAGGGTGTCTTAAAGCACCGTACAGCTTCCTAGTTTACCCTCAAGGTGCTCTTAAAAACAAATATGTTACCTTGTTGTACTGCTTTTAGGGTGTCTAAAAGCACCGTACAGCTTCCTAGTTCACCCTCAAGGTGCTCTTAATAACAAATATGTTACCTTCTTGTACTGCTTTTAGGGTGTCTAAAAGCAGCGTACAGCTTCCTAGTTCATCCCTCAAGTTGCTCTTAATACGAGATTTGTTACCTTTTTTGTATTACTTTTAATGTGTCTACAAGCACCGTACATTTACACGCGAGTATAATATAGTTCACATGCAATCCAAACTTCCACATAAAATAGAACAATTAACATCAAAGCACAGCTCAAACGTCAACTGGTATCGACATAGGCGTAATTTTTAAAGGGGACGCGGGGGACATGTCCACACACTTTTTCAAGGATAGATTAATTTTTGGTAGAGTAGTATTTGGTAGAGATAGCCCATTGTGTTGCTTTCTACTTAACAATAAACAAACTAATGGTTCTACTGTAGCCTTAGAAGTGTTTTGTTTTTATATATATATATACTTTCGTGACATACTAACATTTTATGTTATCTTGCACAAAATGAATGTTCACGTTTGTCAAAATGTCTTATATATTGATAACTAAATTACAGTTTCTGGTTGACCACCTTTAAGCTGATGTGAAATCAGTCCTACACTACACACCAATCTTTTAATATATACGTATATGTAAGATTTTTGTTGAGAAGTCTAAAGAAAACGTCCATTCGAGTCACCTGAAGCCAGTATGTTATCTAGTTGGCCACCTGTATCTACCTTGTACACTAAGGTTTCTATTACTTTGTCATGTACTACTAATACTTGATAACACATACACCGCTGTAACAACAATAACTCATTGTTTGGCAGGGTTTTTTTTTCGAACTACTTTACAAAACAATACTAATACTGTATTCATTGAACACTTATTGTTTTCACGGCTATGGTTATTTCTGGCAGGACTAAGCATATCTGGCTAGTAATATCAAATGGTAGTGCGTATGTAAATTGCAAAACATAAAGCAATTCCGAAGTTGTTCGTTTCTCATTTCATGTGATCCTTGTGAAACGTTCGGTTTTGACTGCTGTTGTTAATTTAAAACTGGAGATTTTTTTTCTGTCCAAAAACAAATAAAACGCACTGAAAAAAAAACATCAAAAAATAGAATAGAGTTGGCTAGTTAATTTCATATTCAAAGTATTTTAGTTTTTCTCATATATATTCAGAAAAGTTCCTTGCGATGCAGATGAAGACATGAACTAACGTTTATCAAATTAAGCTCACAAAGCATTTTTTCCGCCATTAAATTAAATTTAAATAAAATTAGTGGCGTCATTGTTGGCGAATGAGTTTTTATCATTTCTTGTAGTGACGAACGATCAATCTACGTTTGGATTCGATTACGTAATACCTACATTTAGACTTGATTAGCACATAAAATTCGAGCGCCGTTTATGGATTTGTTAACATGTACATTGTACTTTAAGTAACTCTGACAATCGGTAAATCCTTAAGGATACACCTATTCAGCCCTTAATACGTGCATGCCAGGTTACTCTGAAACCTGTAGTTCTAGGAGGTGAAGCAAAGCAAGCACAGAAATACAGATCCCAGGATGCACGTCAAACGGCTTGTTAAATGCTATTGTTTGTTAAAACCACGTGACAATACTTTCACAAGCCCAACAAAACATCCAATTTTAATCAATAACCTACCCTCCCTAAAAAAAACAAAAAAACTCTAATCTGTCAGATTGTTTGTTTTTGAATTTCGCGCAAAGCTACACGAGGGCTATCTGCGCTAGCCGTCCGTAATTTAGCATTGTAAGACTAGAGGGAAAGCAGCTAGTCATCACCACCCACCGCCAACTCTTTGGCTACTCTTTTACCAACGAATAGTGGGATTGACCGTAACATTATATCGTCCCCACGGCTGAAAGGGCGAGCATGTTTGGTGTGACGGGGATTCGAACCCGCGACCCTCAGATTGCGAGTCGAGCACCTTAACCAGCTGGCCATGCCGGGCCCTAATCTGTCAGTTAGGAATACGAGTTGCATAATCATTTTAATATCTACTCTGTAGATACATATATATACATGTAAAAACCGTTTCGTATTTATAATACTTATTCGAAGGAGTCAACAACTCCAAATAACAAATTATTATTTTGTATTTATTAATAACATTTTTATTTCAGTTTACTGTTCTTTCTTATGCGACACCTCGTATTTTTCATTGAGTTAATGGACACCAAGTCACGAGTACATTATTATTATTATTATTATTATTGTTTTATTCGCTTTTTCTTTATTTTTTTCGTGTGTTTTTCTTTTTTATATACATAGAAATGTTTTAACTAGTATAATTGATAATTGTAATAGAAATTATTTATAAATATCGAATCGATAACCGAATTGAATTTCAAAAGTGACAATCGCTCACCACTAATTCTAGTCAATATTAATTGTGGCCAGGTGGTTAAAGCGCTCAATCCTAAATCTGCAAGTCACAGGATTAAAACCCCTCTCTCCTTCGGCCGTGGGGGCGTTGTAATACGATGGTTAATTCTACTTGTTCATTGATAAAAGGGTAGCTCATTAGTTGGTGGTGGATGTTGCTGCTCGGTTGCCTTCCCTATGATAATTAGGGATGGCGGCAGATAGAAAACAAATAAGCAATATTATTTCTATTTTGCAAGGGTTAAGAGCCAGAGACAATCAGAGGGGACGCCAGGAAGACCATTTGGCTCTGGCCTCATGCTGAAAGGGGGCTTCAAATTTAGACACTTGTTAAATTTTTTGGCATTTGTTAAGTTTCGCGACTTGTTGTTTTCATGCGCCTCTCTTCAAGTAATATTCCACTTTTTTTAGCTAATGAGTGCCCCCAGTGGCACAGCGGTATGTCTGCGGACTTACAACGTTAGAATCCTGGTTTCGATACCCGTGGTGGGTAGAGCACACATAGCTCATTGTGTAGCTTTATGCTTAATTACAAACAAATTAGCTAATGATGGTCTTATTTTGTTTTTCATGTGTCGTCTTTTTTTTTTAAATTATAGCTAGTGTCCTTAAAAGCTGAAAGTGGCTTGGCCTCTCTGAAACTCTGAGAGAGCCTGTGAAGAACCCAGGCATGATACAGAACTACGGTTTAAACGTCGAAAGTTTGTGAAACATTAGAATCCAGTAGACCTTATATTTAAGTTTAAAATATCTTAGACCGCAAATGTTTTAAGAAGAATGTCAAAAACAAAACCTTATGCAATGTAACTAATTTATTTATAAAGTTATAATGTGACGGTCAATCCCACTATTCGTTGGTAAAAGAATAACCCAAGAGTTGGCGGTGGGTGGTGATGACCAGCTGCCTTCCCTCTAGTCTTACGCTGTTAAATTAGGGACGGTTAGCACAGATAGATTTGCGCGAAATTCAATATAAACAAACAATCTTTAACGGTAGAGAACTGTTTGAACTTGAAAAATAAAGAAAATTTTAACTGTCAAACTGTTACACACAATAAATACAAAACGCTGAGTTAATAATTTGTTTGTTTGTTTG
>NW_013666729.1:20934-25171 GCF_000517525.1 Limulus polyphemus | reverse complement strand
ATAAATTTAGCACTTCCAACATATTTTTTTTCTGCTATCAACTAATTATAATGTAAAACAAAAACCAGAAATAAATGTGTGCATTATCTTCGCCCCCCAGTGGCACAGCGGTATGTCTGTGAACTTACAACGCTAAAATCCGGGTTTCGATACCCGTGGTGGGCAGAGCACAGTGTTGCTTTCTGCTCAACCACAAACAAACAAATTTAAAAAGTAAAATTTTCAAAATTATGATGTTTTTCACATTTCCCTAGGTGAATGTAGAGAGATACTCAAATGCGTTAAGCGATGATTATACATCTGCTTATCTGATTCTTTTACAAGAACAGTAACGTTGTTTTTAATTAGTGAGCCGAGTTATTCTCGTCGGCGAATCAGATAATGCTTGCGAATGGAATCCTTTTTTGATCTTCACTGCCCATTGGCCAGCTGATCTAACAAGAACCAATCACTTTAGTTAAAAACTTGAATGTTTATTGAAATGTTTACGACACTGTTTGGGGCTTAGGAGAGCAGATTTTATATAAAATATTCATAGCATTTAAGAGATTACACAGTTTAACGTTTCCAGTCATTATTTGACTTTTTATACCATTGTTAGGATGTTTGATGTTGGGGGACAACGTGGAGAGCGACGTAAGTGGATTCAAGTATTTGATGGTATTACAGCCATTTTATTCCTCATATCATCTTTTTATACCATTGTTAGGATGTTTGATGTTGGGGGACAACGTGGAGAGCGACGTAAGTGGATTCAAGTATTTGATGGTATTACAGCCATTTTATTCCTCATATCATCGTCGGGTTTCAACCTGAAAGTTCGAGAAGACACCGACAAAAACCAGCTTAAGGAATCCATTGAATTGTTCCAAGATGTTTGGTCAAGCAGGTAAGTTTATGGTTGTCTAGTTACGATTGGAATATTGCAAAGTTAAGATATTAAGATGTTAATATATATTATATTTCATAAGCTATTCATTATTAAACATCGCAACTACTGTTGCTGTATAGTTATTAAATAGACACAAAATAAAATTGGTCCCAGCTACAACATCAACTATTTCGAAAGGCCCAAGTTTGTGATTTATCTTCTAAGACGAGACATGCGTAACATGTGGTTTCTAACTCGAAATGTGGTTTTATCACTATTTCCATTTAGCCCACAAATATTAGTCTGTCTGAACAATACAAAAAAAAAATGTTGACTTACTTATGTACATTTTTCACGCAAACAAATAAGGCCCTAACTCTGTTGTTCACTTACTTATGCTATAATTTAAATGAAATAATAACCTCATTTAGAGGTATCGATGTTTGTGTATATTTGATGACAGCCTGTATTGAAATAGTTCACTTGATGTTATTATTTTCTTACTTCAAAAAAGCAAACTTATAAATGTGAAAAATACAACTAGTTTAATAAATGTGAAAAATACAACTAGTTTAATAAATGTGAAAAATACAACTAGTTTAATAAATGTGAAAAATACAACTAGTTTAATAAATGTGAAAAATACAACTAGTTTAATCTTATCAATTTCCCTGTTGTACCAGAATCGAATTCATATCCTCAAAACGAATGAAAAAGGGGAAAAAATACATCATAAAGTTAAAGTGCTTACAACTTTTGCTTTGTATTGTTGTAAGCTATGTTTACAACATTGTAATTTATTCGTTAGCTAGATGGAGCCGGAGGTCGTAATGATGATATTAACATCGAAAAGTTTAATAATGTAGGCCTAGAATGTTCTAAAACCATTTTGCACAAAGATTTTCTAGAAAATTCGAGGGTATGATATATACGAGATACAAGATTTAATGAAACATCAAAAAAGATACTAGAGGTGTTTCTAGCCAGTAGAGTGACTCAGTCATTGTATATTCGTTTCAGGCGTGAAGTGGTACAAGTAAGTTTTTATTTACGTTAGTGTAACGCAAGTAGCATCATTTATTAACGTGGCCTACAAATTCCACAGTGTTCAAGCTTGTAAAATCGTTAATAAATAAATAAACTAAATTTGTTATCGTTACGTAGTCTGAACGCTGAATTATTGAACTAAATACACAGTGGTCAGCTTCAACATATTGTACCTACATGCAACACAGAAAATATTGTTACTATCCAACATGATGAAGAAATTATCTCATATAGACCAAAGTATAAAATATTATTATACCACGTTTAATGAAAAATCAATTGAGTATCTCGACCTGGAATGGCCTGGCATGACCTAATGGTAAGAACACTCGACTAGCAACCTATGGGTTGCGGAATCGAAACCCGCTAATCGAAAATGCTAGCCCTTTCAGTCATGTGGGCGTTATAATGTGCCTTTCAGTGTTATTATTAAAAAGTAAATAAAGAGATTGCGGTAGATACTGCTGACCGGTTTCATTCCCTCTGGTCAGCAGCTCAAAATTAGGGACGGCAGCAGATAGTCTTATCAGCTTTGCCATATAACGAAACGAAACGGAATAGACATAGACAATAACACACGAGTGTACTCTTCGGACTCAATTAAAAATAATCTGTAACCGCCAGTAAAAGGCCAATAATTATTATGTATATAGTTTGATAATACTGCCTAAAATTTAGAAATATTTAATAGTTACAAATAATTATTATGACAGGTAGAAAAATTTTGTGAACAACATATGCAACCTAACCTATTTTACGGATTTTAAAAAGATCAAACTATTTTTTATTTCAATTATAGGTTTCTCCGAGAATGTGGATTTATCATATTTTTTAATAAACAAGACTTACTCAAAGAGAAGATAGCGTCGGGAACAAAGATAGCAAAATATTTTCCGGAATTCGACACTTACAATCTAAGTATTCAAGGTAAGAAAAATGGTACAAGAGCCATTATAATGTTCTGTCCAGTGCGATATATGTCTGTCTTCTGTACCATGTCAAAATCACAAAGGTTGATACCAACGGGTACAAAGAAGAATGCAACTTGTAACTCCTTTGAAGAGACGCGAACTCTTTCTTAAACGAGAAGTACAGCACCACGCATCTTAGTCGTGTATTAAGATATACATATGTTTCTGTACAAGCTTGCAGAATTACGATCTTTCTTACCTTATACGGTATCTTGAATTTTTCTAAACAATGAAATTAATTCAGCCCGAATAACAACTACACAAAATATTCATATTCCATGCATACTCTTTGGCATATTTGCCCAACTAACGATGGAGAATTTCAGTCAAATCAGAGAACTGGAGGTTGAGCAATAGTAGCGATTTTAAGAGCTTTTATTTAAATCCACGTTCATCCAATCAAATTATCTGCAAAAAATGGTGTAACGTGGGAAAGCAGGCCTAACTATAAGCTATTCTGCTGGTGTAGGTTATATTATATATCCTCACTTTACTGCTATGGGTTGAATCAGTTACTGTGCTGACAGATCAGTCAATAACACAACCCTCCTTCTTCCGCTTTCTATTCTAATTACTAATTAAAATAGGCCATTTTCATTTAAGAAATGAACAGTGAGAAATCGTATGTTCGATCTGTATCGGCAACAACCGGGCGAGCTAAGTCATTGGCAAGAAAATGACCAAATAATTTGAATATGTCTTAGATCCAAGGAGTTAACCAATCTGTCTATTTTATCGGCCCACTGTCGAAACTGCTACCCCTCTCACACACCAGATAAGTGCTCTACCAACTGAGCTAAAGAATTTAACCCCGCTAACTTTTGCTAGTAAGGCACTTTTTAACAACTCAAATGAACACAGTTTTGTTACTGTATAGATCTAGCTGAGAATGTAGTATTTATTCTCATCAATTCAAATGCGTCGATTGCAAAAAATAACCATTAAGATCTAAATATGCCTGCAACAGGAAACTGGATCGATGTAGTTTTGTCGATATACAATTATGTAAAATGTTTGTTTTTAAGCACAAATCTACACAATTGGCTATCTGTTCTCTGCCCACCATTTTTAGCGTCACAAGCCTGCAAACTTACCACTGAGCCACTTAAGTATTTGAACCAGTTGGAAAATTCACTCTTAATTTCTCTTTCGTAGAAATAACGCAAGTCTTCTCTTTTATTTACAGACATATTTTTTTAAATTATTTTTATACATGTACACACCGTGGTCACAAGTAAATAGAGACACTACCTTTTCAGCAAAAAAATTAAATTTTCAGTCATATTCACATGAATATTTATAATTTAGTTAATATCTAGTACATCTTCCTTTCGTGGAGTTCGTTGAT
>NW_013666729.1:15736-20913 GCF_000517525.1 Limulus polyphemus | reverse complement strand
TCCACGAAACCCGAGGAATAAAGTGGCAAGAGTCCTTCCTGCAATATTTCGACGTATTTCGCAAAATTTATGTTACCAACGCACTCCACTAAGCTAAATCTCCCATCAACCCAAACAGTTCCCCAAACCATCACGCTGAAACCACCATGCTTCACAGTTGGCTGCAATCTGTTGCGCCAAAACTCTTGGTGAGGTATTCTCCAGATCCATATCCTTCCACTGTCCGAAAATTGAGCGAATCTTGATTCGTCTGAGAACAATACGATCTTCCAAAAATCCAAAGGCTTGGTCATAATATCACTTGCCCACTTCTTTCGTCTGACTATGTTGGCAGGTTTTAATAAGGGCTTCCGTCTAGCTGCTCTGTAACGATAACCCAATCTGTGGAGAATCCACTGAACAGATTTCGGGCTCATCCCACCAACTTTGGCCACTTCTGCAGTCGTTAATCTGGGATCCATTTCTATGCTCCTCTTGACAGCCCTTTTTGTCCTCTCCGATGGACCAGGACGACCCAGACGCTGCTAAGTTGTTTCCTTGCCGTGTTTCCTGAACTGCACGATGATTGTGTTGACTGTCGAAAGCGGGATTCCCAAATTCTGCGAAATTTGCCGCTGACTTATTCCATCATCTGCTTGACTAACTATCATTCCTCTAACAAAATCTGACAATTCAAGAGAACCTTGAGTTCTAGACATGTTGTAGCACAAGATAATTAGTGTGCGGATCATTTTCATTTATATAGTGCTCTGTGAACACAAATTAATTAGCATAAATCATTTAAATGACGAAAAATTAGGTGTCTATTTACTTGTGACCACTCAGTGTATACTTAGTTAAAATCTCAGCCTTATTTTCGTTATTGTAATTTCGTTTAATTTTGAGATGATTTTTTTTTTCAATTAAACATTTAAATGAAATTGAGTGTCTAAATTAGTTGCACATCACCGCTCAGTTTTTGATGTTCGAAAAATTAATAGTTTGTATTTGTTTATTTGTTTTTCTTTCTGTATGTAGTTCTAGGCGAGGAAAAAAAAGAGTCTTTTAAACAAGCTAAGTTACTCGTTCAATTTAGAGAAAATCAAACATAGTATTATAAACCTCAGTTTATGATAATACGGCTAAATGTATAATATTTCTTATGACACCAGGAACGTCAAACAACATTATATTTTGTTACTGAATCTAAACCATAGCAATAAATAAGATAACAGTATTATTCGTTCGCTTTTGTTTTTTTTTATTTGTTTTGTTTCAAAATGTTTCGTTAAACAACACAAAAAGCAATCTGCGCTTAGCCGTCCCTAATTTTGAGCTGATAGGCTACAGGAAAGGCAGCTAGTTAACAACAACATCAGCCAACTCTTGGGGTACTCTTGTCAGACCAAATATATGTTGGATTTGACCGTCAATTTTATAACGCATCCACGGCACCAGAGTGTGGACCGCGTTCTT
Organism: Limulus polyphemus; assembly: GCF_000517525.1. Taxonomy (NCBI): domain Eukaryota; kingdom Metazoa; phylum Arthropoda; class Merostomata; order Xiphosura; family Limulidae; genus Limulus; species Limulus polyphemus. The sequence continues at coordinate 19,458 of NW_013666729.1, read as the reverse complement.
TGCGGTAAGAAGCCGTGAACCGTAAACACTCGGATTACAAACCGACCACACTAAGTCCACTAGCCCTTCATTCATACATATATATATATATATATAAAGTATTCAAATGAAAAAAAAAGGGAGGGGAGAAATGGATTCAAGTGATTAAGTGGAAGAAGATAATGGTCCACCTTAAAATATATACATGTTGTTGTTTTTTACAAAATATTGCCCAGCGTAACCTAGTGGTTAGTATTTTGTGCTATGAATCGAAAGGCCCAGGACTCGAGACGTGATACATCTGAATATACCATGCATTTTCAAATCTGGGCGCGTTATAGAAGTCACAGTGAATTCCATTATTGGGTTGAAAGAGTCTTACACATTCCTTGTGTCAGTGGGTGCCACTAGCTTGCTGCCTTCCCCCTGGTCAGTTTAGTCCAAAGCTAGTATCTGACCAAGCTGTTTGGAATTAGTTTGGGTATAATAAATTCTACCATAAAGAAAAGCCTTAGCAACGAGTAAATAGAATAAAGTAAATAATTCGGGTATGGAAACCAGATTTTTAGCGTCGTAAACCTGTAAATTTGCCGCTAAGCCACTGGATGGCAAAAATAAAAGTACCAAGTTACATAACATAAAAAAAATAACATTTAAAATCACCGAACTCTAGTGAATAGTTCTATTGCACACGCAAAAACTGGGATAATGATAGTTGACGTGTGTATTTTGAAGAGGTCATCTTCAACTAGAGTGTGGAATTTTATGAAGTATTCCTTCTTTGCCCCCCAGTGGCACAGCGGTATGTCTGCGGACTTACAACGCTAGAATCCTGGTTTCGATACCCGTGGTGGGCAGAGCACAAATAGCCCATTGTGTAGCTTTGTGCTTAATTACAAATAACAATTCCTTCTTGTCTATTATTACAGTGGCATTACCTTTATCTTCAGGCAGAATTGTTACAGTATTGTTTTTCTTTAAGTAGCTGGGGTAAGTTTTTATTTGTTAGGATGGTGTTATAATGGGGTTTACATTTTACGGCTTCCTGAACTGCTGACTAATTTTGATTATGAATTTTTTTTTTATCTCTTCTGATTGGCTATGAGTTGTGTCTTTTGTGGTTGTAGCTATATCTATGGCGCGTTTTTTGTTATGTTAGTCACCACAATATTGGTAAGAGAATCAGTACCGATAAGACCTGAGTGATTTAGCAAGAAATAATTTAAAACGGAGATAAATGAAATAAATATTAATACACACAGATCAATACCAGTGATTTGATTTTCATTTAATACCTTTTTTTTCATGCCTTTTGTGATTTTATAAGGAATTATTTTTATACTTCATATATTCTATCAACCGATTTGATCGACGGCATTAGTATCTGCTTGTATCTTTGTAATAGAGCAAAGCCACCACGAGGAACTGAACCCTCGCATTTACTTACTGCTGTTCCACTAGGGAACAGCATCAGTAAACACACACGCTCGTACTTATCATACAAATTGTTTTTAATCGTGTGATAAAGTAGCTACTTCTTGAGATCATCCAAAAATTATCTTTTCATCTTACTTATGAAATTTTTCTTTCAAGATTAAAACTCTGAAAAATCACTTGCACACAAGTTTAATGTGACAACAACAAATAACGACCAATTCAAGTTCCAAGATCAGGAAACTATTTCGCCCGTCTAGTATGTATCTTAGAGACTCATTTTATATATTCGGTTTATCCAAAGAAACGTTTTAATCGCCAAACAATTCTCCGTTTTTTTTAAAGCTATATTTGTACTTAATACTAAGTTATTTGCTAACAACTTACAGGTACGTGTGTTAATCTATTATTGCATCTATATTGAAAATAAATTACTTTATATAATGATTCTATTTTAGACAGAGACAGCGAGGAAGATCCTGAATATAATATGGCTCGCTGCTTCATTCGTGACAAATTTATGGTAAGAAACTTACAGTTTTTCTGTTATCTAGAGATCAGTTAAGAACTATTTAAGTAAGTTTGTTTGTTTTGAATTTCGCGCAAAGCTACACCACGGCTATCTGCGCTAGCTGTCCCTATCTTAGCAGTGTAAGACAAGAGAGAAGGCAGCTAGTCATCACCACCGACCGCCAACTCTTGGGATACTCTTTTACCAACGAATAGTAGGATAGACCGTAACATTATAACGCCTCCATGGCTGAAAGGGCGAGCATGTTTGGTATGAAGGAACCATGCCGGGCCAATTTAAGTAAGAAAAACATGTATTATGTCCACAGAACTGATAAGCCATGATACACTTAGCCGTAACTAGGGCGTAACTTTACACGGAAGTCATAAGGAGGGCCTAAATACGATGGCCTGCCCAGGGCGCTAGCTTACCTAGTTATGTGTCTGAGGGTGCATAATTACTATTAGAAAGTTGTATCATGTCAGGTTTCGTGTAAATATAACTGGACATTTCAGAAGCGCACTAAAAATTATCAGGTAATTGTATACAGGGGGCAAATAATACTAATACAGTGTCACACTTTAGTTTTAAAGTCAGTTGCAGGTTTAAGAATAAAAAATAACAATATTTAGCCGCTCCCTTCTCAATAGCACTAACATATTGTATAGAAATGTTTACATTTTTAAAGAAATTAGTTAAATGTTTTATTCGGCTCTTGGATCGGCATGGCCAGGTGATTAGGCCGCTCGACTCGCAATTTGTGGGTCGCGGGTTCGAATCCCCGTCACACCGAACATGCTAGCCCTTTCAGCCGTTATAATGTGACGGTTAATCCCACTATTCGTTGGTAAAAGAGTAGTCCAAGAGTTAGCGGTGGGTGGTGATGACTAGCTTCCTTCCCTCTAGTCTTACACTGCTAAATTAAGGACGGCTAACGCAGATAGCCCTCGTGTAGCTTTCCGCGAAATTCAAAATAAAAACAAACCAAACCAAACTATTCGGCTCTTAAAAGTTCAAAAATAACTAATTATTACAAGTGTAACTATTTCTGTATATGTTGCTTGTAAATATGAATCGTAATATTTTAATGTTTCCTTCTTTATGTAATCTTGTCTCTAAATTCAGGAAATAACCAGGAAACCTCAAACAAATATACGCCTGAGCACAACAGAAATATATTACGACTTTAACAGAGAAGCCAAAAACCGAAAGTGCTACTGGCATTTTACCACTGCCACGGACACCGAAAACGTCAAGCGAGTATTTAAGGATATTCATCATATGATAATCATGTCAAACATACAGGCAATTACACCGAGCTGAAGTCGTAGAGGAACTCAATCTTAAGGAGCAGAAATAATTTTATTTTCAAAACTTTTCTTGTTAATAATGTATTAGTGTTTAACTCTAAGGTTCATTTGTCAATTTTGATTTCGAATGTGAATTTATAAATACGGTGTTTTCATTTTTAAAATATCGTAAGTTTATACAAGAAAGATTCCATTTAATGTATCCTGCACCCATTCCAAACCAATAAGAAAAGGATGTTAAGGAAGATTCCATTTAATGTATCCTGCACCCATTCCAAACCAATAAGAAAAGAATGTTGAAGGAAGATTCCATTTAATGTATCCTGCACCCATTCCAAACCAATAAGAAAAGGATGTTGAAGGAAGATTCCATTTAATGTATCCTGCACCCATTCCAAACCAATAACGTAAAGATGTTGAAGGAAGATTCCATTTAATGTATACCTGCAACCCATTCCAAACCTAATAAGTAACTGCTGTACCGTACA
>NW_013666729.1:14982-15715 GCF_000517525.1 Limulus polyphemus | reverse complement strand
CCATTCTAAAACCAATAAGAAAAGGTGTTGTAAGGAAGATTCCAATTAATTTATCCTGTAACCATTCAAAACCAATAAGAAAAGGCTGTTGAAGGAAGATTCCAATTAATGTATCCTGTAACCATTCAAAACCAACAAGAAAAGGATGTTGAAGGAAGATTCCAATTAATGTATCCTGTAACCATTCAAAACCAATAAGAAAAGGATGTTGAAGGAAGATTCCAATTAATTTATCCTGTAACCATTCAAAACCAATAAGAAAAGGATGTTGAAGGAAGATTCCAATTAATTTATCCTGTAACCATTCAAAACCAATAAGAAAAGGATATTGAAGGAAGATTCCAATTAATTTATTCTGTAACCATTCAAAACCAATGAGAAAATGATGTTGAATGAAGATTCCAATTAATTTATCCTGTAACCATTCAAAACCAATAAGAAAAGGATGTTGAAGGAAGATTCCAATTAATTTATCCTGTAACCATTCAAAACCAATAAGAAAAGGATGTTGAAGGAAGATTCCATTTAATTTATCCTGTTACCATTCAAAACCAATAAGAAAGGGCTGTTGAAGGAAGATTCCAATTAATTTATCCTGTAACCATTCAAAACCAATAAGAAAAGGATGTTGAAGGAGATTCCATTTATTATCCTGTAACCATTCAAAACCAATTAGAAAGGATGTTGAAGGAGATTCATTTAATTTATCCTGTAACCATTCAAACCATAGAAA
>NW_013666729.1:0-13982 GCF_000517525.1 Limulus polyphemus | reverse complement strand
CTAGAAAGATTCCATTTTAATGTATCCTGTAACCATTCCAAACCAATAAGAAAAGGATGTTGAAGGAAGATTCCATTTGATGTATCCTGCAACCCATTCAAAACCAATAAGAAAAGGATGTTGAAGGAAGATTCCAATTAATGTATCCTGTAACCATTCCAAACCAATAAGAAAAGGATGTTGAAGGAAGATTCCATTTGATGTATCCTGCACCCATTCCAAACCAATAAGAAAAGGATGTTGAAGGAAGATTCCAATTAATGTATCCTGCACCCATTCCAAACCAATAAGAAAAGGATGTTGAAGGAAGATTCCAATTAATGTGTCCTGTAACCATTCAAAACCAATAAGAAAATTATGTTGAATGAAGATTCCAATTAATTTATCCTGTAACCATTCAAAACCAATAAGAAAAGGATGTTGAAGGAAGATTCCATTTAATGTATCCTGTAATCATTCAAAACCAATAAGAAAAGGATGTTGGTGGTCACATGTGTACTTGAATAAGGAAGCCAATTACGCTAATATAATAATAAGTAGGCAAATAAAGATGTATAATCATAAGTAATAGTTTTCTTGATGGTGGAACATACTACATGGTCTGTCTTCTTCAGGTATGATATTACAACTACAAGTACTGGCAAGAATTTCGATTTGAAGTCTTCTGAGGTTTTCTTTGGAAGACAATCTGGGTGCTCTGAAACTGCTGTTCCCCTTCGCCCCGCTCGAGGTTGTGGTAGGGGCAAAATCTTTGGTACAGAATTTGTTGCTAAAGTGGCTACACGTTCGGTGTTTGTTTTACAGGACGGAATAATCAAAATTCAAACAAACGGCGAATTTCGGACTTGTGGTCCTTCAGGGCGGCAGAAATCTATAAACCCAGTGTCAAAAGAATTAGACGCGGAGTGTGTGATCAGTACTAAACAATACGATGTTAATATGTTGTTACAAAGACAAAAGACACAGGGATTAAATGTACCGGAAATGGTGTCAGCAGATGACAGAATATAGGTAAAGTTCAAGTGCATGAAAGGTGAGTAGACTTTGCCAAGTTCGGCTGATGTTGCTAGAGTCATTATCACGGTTCAGTAAAAGATCGTTTGCTTTGATTATTTCTATGGTTTCTAAACAATCTCTTTCTTTTGTAGTTTTGAGTTGGTGTAGGAAAATAATTTCATCCCAAAGTATTTTGTGACCTATTTCATATTAATGGTAAGTTAAATCGGATATCTGGAATTCACCTCTACGCATGTGACCTTGGTGTCCTTTGCGGGATATTATATATGCCTTTTGTTCCTTTAGTTGTGTTTCTTTCAGGTTAGTTAGTAAGGTGTTGATTTTATGTGAAAGTTTGAATTCAGTTTTTACATCAATGATCAAATTATTAAATAGACTAGTAACTTAATTAGCAATTTCTGGCACAAGGTGTGGTGATAAAAAAATTGTTGTGTTTTATGTTGTTGATAGGTGAAAGGTTAGAGCTAACATATTTTTTACCGTTCTGAAGTTCGGTACAAGCTCTATAAATCGTTCTTTGCCTACCTGTGATCATTTAATTATATATAACATCACAACTGTAATTAAACAAACTTCTGTAATGTTCGACATTAATTTATGCATAATAAATTCTTCCACGAAGAAATATCCCAGCAGTAAGTCATTAATATAAAAGTATTCAGGTTATAGAAGATAGCATTATTTAAAAATCACGAACTTCAGTGAAACATGAACAGTTCTATTGTAAATTCAACGTACTGAGATAATGATGATAGTTGACATGCGTGTTAATAACTCAGTTTCTAAGCACTTTTCTGCCTTACTTACTCTTCTAAGTTTTAATCATTTTACTGCATTTACAAGTATATGAAAGAAATCACAAAAGATATGAAAGATAAAAACAGGGATAAATGATACAAATTTAAGAAGTTTAAATTGACAGATAGGACGAAATTTTTAGTGTACTAGAGGAAAACGAGATCTGGTTAAAATGGAAAATTAGAAAATCAAGGAGTGCTTATGAGAAAGGGTTGAATGATAATGCTCTAACTAACAGCAAGGATTTTTACAGTATGTTAAAGGTAAGTAAAATGTCAAAATGGCGATTGGGCCTCTAGAAAGATGCTAATAGCAAGGTTCTTGTTGAAGATTGTGAGGTGGTTGAGCTTCTACTTCTTCTCTTCTGTTTTTACAGAAGATATTAGGAACCTGACCCACAACATTCTACGGAAAATACTGAAGTTATCCTGAATCGTGTAGATATTAATCCTTTAGTCTGTTTGAAGTTAAGCACAAAGCTACACAATGGGCTATCTGTGCTCTGCCCACCATGGGTATAGAAACCCGGTTTCTAGCGTTGCAAGTCTGCAGACATACCGCTGTGCCACTAAAGGGGGGGGGCTAATCCCTTGGTGGTAAGTAGAAAAAAACTGAAATGTTAAAATGAACTTCATATACTCGATTTTAAAAAGTGTTTGATAAGATGTCACTCAGATTAGCTACGAAAGTCACATTGGTAGGAATTGGGGAATAACTAAAAAATTTACTTGTAGCGTGATTGGATGAGAGAAAACAAATGGAAGTTTTTTAATTGGTATCATTGATAGTGACATAACTAGTCAATTAGCCAAGTTTGCTGATAACATCTCTTAAGCAATTCTAACTGTATTAAAAATGTTGAAGTTTTACAAGTGACTTCGATCAGTTGGTAAGTTGGGCAAATATTTACGAAATTAATTATAATTATGGAGTTAGACAAATACAGACTCAACACAGGTTCTGCATACATACATACAAAAAAACCAGACCAAAGTGCAGTCTGCAATGTGGGCAAATCCTGGTGGCAGATCAACCAACACTCACCCACTGAGCGAGGCCTATTCTCACGTTCACGCGCATTAGCAAAATAATTTCACGTTTTGATCAAAATAAGTTTTCAATAACACATCGATCCATGAAAAATTTACACAGACCCATTATGCTTTATCAAATAAAAACAATTCTATGGGGAGAATTCCAGAAAGCGACCGATCGTCTTCGGAACTTGAAGCAATTCAATGTGAACTAAAATATTACTTTTTCAAAATTCTCACTCAAAGAAAATCCTAAAAGTTGGCAGCACTGTGACTATACTCTGGCAACAGCTTGTCAATACCACTGACGTGAACCAATCAAAAGGTTTGGTTTTGAATTTCGCGCAAAGCTACACGAAGGCTCTCTGAGCTAGCCGTCCCTAATTAAAAATTTAAAGACTAGAGGTAAGGCAGGTGCCCATCAACACCCACCGCCAACTCTTGGGCTACTCTTTTACCAACGAATTGACTGTCACATTATAATGCCCTCACAGCTGAAAGGGCGAGCATGTTTGGGGGGACGGGGATTCGAACCACTTGGCCATGCTAGGTCCCCAATCAAAAGGATACAGATTCATATCACATTCGTCACTTAACAGACTGAATGTGTCTCAATTAGCTTGGCACGATTTATTATTATTTACAAAACATATAAAAACTAGTCATTTGTTCCAAGGTTTCTACATGAATATTGTTATATACTAAGGAATCAAGTTAACGTTTTAATGTATCGTGTTTTAATTATTTGTTAAAGTTTAATTCTTCGAAAAGCCCTTTTTAATATATATATTTTTGGGCTACAATTAAAACATTTACAAAATCTAATGTTTATTCATTCTTTATTTCTTTTCCAAAGAGGTATCATAACCAAAACCTCAAGATCATGTATTATCACAGCTACGTAACTAAATCAAACTCGATGGTTGCAAACTGATCAGGATTGTACATTCATTGATGTCTAAAGAACTTTGTTAACTAAACGTTTGTTTGCTTCTTGTATACATTGTTTTATATATTCCACGCATGAGTCAAGTAGTCGGTGGTTATTTATTTGCAGAAAATGTCAACTCCAGTTGTATTCAATTTCAGCAAGGACCTAATCCGGGTAGTGATGTCCACACTGTTACATGTCTGACAGCCGTTATCTGACACACAAAACAAATTCATATCTCGAGCAGCATGTGATAAATCTCTATAATCATCACTCTTTGTTGAAAAAAAATGTTATATTTTAATATTTTCACATTTTAACAAAGAATTTTTTTTTGTAATTTTTAGTAGATACATATGGGAATAATAAATCCAAAACAAACTTTTTTTTTGAGATAAGAATATTTAAAACTGATTGTTTGATTTAAAAAAAAAAAGTTATATACTTAAAAGCAATGGGTAAATCAATTCTAGTTTCAATTTCATTGTAAATTATTTGAAAGCATAGACTGTTTTTGAAAATTGCTGATAATTTGGACTATGTTAGGCCTAGTGGTTAATATGCCAGTGCATATCAGAGGGTCCCAGATTTAAATCGTGATGCCCCTAAAAATGAACTGTTCTTTCAGGTATGGGCTCATTATTAATCAAAGTGGTGACCAATCCTATTATTTAGTTCTTGGGACAGCATGTGCTGCTGACTGGTTTCCCTCCCTCTGGTCAGTAGTTCAAATTAGAAATGGCTATAAATGGTTGCAAATAATGTGCCACTTAAAACAATCACAAAGTACAAAATCAGTTATCAAAATCTGTTAGTAATGATATAAATGTAATTATTTTCAAAAGTTAATAACAATAATGTGGGAGCTACAGTCCCACATTTGTAAGATTGTGGAGGGATCAATGTAGATAAAGAAAATTACAAAAGATGAGCATCTTTCTGATGATATATAGCATTGAAATGAGAAAACTAAGAGTGTGTCAGCCCCACTAGGGGCCAAACCTAATAAATAAAGCATGTATGAGTAGGGCGGCTAGAGCAATAAGTCAAGCTGTACAGTATTGGAGAAAATACTTACTTTAAATACTTATCAGAATAAGCAGATGCAAAGATGAATAATTCCAGACCTACATCCTGAAGAGCACACAAGATGCAGCCGGCTGGTATTGGTCTGGTTCTAAGTGTATGAAGTAACCTGTACTACACTTCTAGGTAAAAACCTCAGCCCTTCTACCAATCAACTTTATCTTATACCAGTGGGATTACACTGACCCAAAATATAACTCTCCATACCAACCTCCACAATAGTTTGGGGATGGAAAGCAAGGGATTGAATTACTCTACCAGTAGGAAAATGGAGCATAATTTGAAAAGGGTAGAACAACAGAGAGGTACATGGAACAAACAGGAACTTTCTGCATAATGTCTCACAATGATAGATTATGCAATGGGTTACCATGAATAGGAACAGATGGCACTAGCCAAATGTAAAGGCAGAATCACACCTGATGCTGTCATTGTTGTTTTTTCTCCTGAAGTGCAGCCTGGAATATATATTGCCTAGGCAGGCTTGTAGAAAATCACATCTTAAGAGTAGGCACTTGGCAGGGGCATCTAGGCTTAACACTTTGTTATTTCTTACTTGATGTGGAATTTGAGGGGAGAGGAATGCCAAGGGTTATGTGGGATTGAGTGAGTCCCCATGAAAGTGAGAAATGATAAGATACAAGGAGAGGCCACTAAAAGGATATATATGGGTGCATATGAGAGGAAAAAGAGACTCAAGAAAAGTCAGAATCTCCAAAAAAGACAGAACCTCTAATCAAGGAAGAGAAGGAGGCATGAAAGTTTTGGTAACCTGAAACTCCTTGTCTGAAGACTTAAAGGAGTAGACTGAACCTGACCTGCAAACAAATTTAAAAGACTCCATTAAAATATAATGACTGATAATAATATAAGGTACTGTATTACTGTTTTGGCACAAACTACACAACATGCCACCTGCATTCCAGCCACCAAGCGAAAACAAACTCCAGACTATAGCATTGTAAATCTGTAAACTAACTGTTGACTCAACATTGAACTTATGTAAGTAAATCAAGTACTGGATGGAGTAAGATGGACTTGAGAAGCTTGACCAGTCAAACCAAATAAGATGACTCCTGAAGAAGGGAAGTCACAGCCACAGATGCTTCTTTTGGTAGACTAAAATCAGCCAGATGTTCAAACTGTACAGGAAAAGTAGGCCCAACAAAAACACAATCCATCCAAGTGCTCTCAGGATCTGAATGAAAACATATGGGGCTGCAGACAACCTGAGTGGAAGGGACTGTAACTTAAAAATTCAACCACAGTGAATGAATCAGAGGAAAATACAAGTGGTCAACAAATCAGGGTGTAAAGCAATGCAACTGAAACACTGACCCTAGTCATCCACAGTAAGGGAGAGAAAAATTGTCAATGTTGATTTGAAGGATGTCAAAAACTTGGTTTGAGGATGACAGAACAATAAGGTCACCAATCACTTGTCCAAAGAGGATGACAAAATAACAAAGATAAAACCATAGACTGAGGTTGAGAACCTGGTACACAGCATTCATAACCTGGAGAAAAGGCACAGACTTCTGCAGGTGTCAAAGAAGCAAAGGAACTGAGGGGCTAGAAAGAGGATGTTAAGTGTGGAAAGACAGGGAAAACCTATGAGAAAGCACCTGTATGACATGAAGTTATTCTGCAAAGGAAGTCTACAGGTACATAAAGTGAGAGAGAGCCAAGCTCCCACAAGATCAATGCCAAAAAAGTGATTCCAGAAACAAGTTCAATTCTTCATAATCCACTATGCCCAGCCCTCCAAGAGAGGAGGGGGCATCAGAAAGTACTGAAATGATGAGGAGCAGGACAGGTGATGGCTGTATGAGAATCTCCTGAACAAGAAATCTGTAGGAATCCCCTGGATTGACCAAAGAGGAAAACCAAAGTGAGTAGAGAATACTGCCGATGAACCGACTCAGATGAAGTTTCCAACAGATGAGAAACTAAAAAAAAACCTCATTATGTAGGAAGGGTGCCATACAGAAGTCCTCAAAATAAAACATATGGAAGCAGCTCCAGAAAGTGAGATGTCCTGAACATGCAAATTCAGGAAAAAGATAAACCAAGTGAATTGGGACACTGTAGAAAATTTTAGAAATTGAGGCCAAGATGGAGAACAGGTGATGGCAACTCTTTCCCCAGCAAAGCTGTCGAGGATGTAATGTAATGCCTTTGAAAGAATGTAAAGTGTGGTCAGACAGAAGAAAAGCTGAGCAAAAGCAAGATTAAGAGAAGCAGGATGAGAGCAAATGAGAAACAAAGAATGAAAAGTAGAATATTCCAAAGCTGGAAGAAGAGATTCAAGGGCTGGTCTAGGGATGAGATTTCTAGGTCTGGGAGGACAATGCAGCTGGAATTCAAAACAATTTTGATGCAAAAAATAGTGGAATAAACATGAATATATGGAGAGGGAGGAAAGAGATGAAAGTCAAAAGAAGGAGGCTCGTGTAACAAGTTAGTCCAAGATTCAGCAAAAAAATACTTGGAGAAAGAGGGAAAATGTCAACTCAGTTCAGGAATTCTAGATCCAAGATTAGAATGGAACCAACCATCTGTTTCACAATGGTGGTAACATCGTTGACCATCAGAGTGGCTTCATTCACCAATAAAAACAGTAACAGACAACTCCTGTCATGGACTGTCAGGGCCTCAAGATGAGTCAGAAATGTGAATACATGAAAGCATAGTCTATTTGCTCCTCAAAATTGTGTAACTTTTGCAAACTGAAAAAAATATCATCATCTACAGATAAAACCCTTAATGTAATAAAAAAATGTTTTTGATTATAATTAAACTAATTATAGAATGAAAAAAATTGTTCTAAAGGTTTGCTTAAAATATATATATGCATTTATGATTTCTAACAAATCTGTAATTAATAATAACATTCCTCCGTCTGATTTAGCTCACACAACAGTTCATGAAGTACAATTGTTTTTTGGCTACATAACACCACCATTTATTTGTATCTCGTTACTACTACACAAAACAAGACTTCGATTTGACTACTTCACTGTATATTGTTAGTGACACATAAACAAATAAAAAGTGATTACCAAACATGAAGTTTATTAAATTTCTAGAATGTTTACATTTCACAGCTCACTCGAGAGTAAACAGTACACAAGATTCCTACGTGTTTGAGAACTTGAAAACTACATTCTATGAACTTCCTTTCTTTTTGAATTAATCTTCCTAATAAACAAACTCATCTAGTTAAAGAAAAACCAACGAGAGCCATGTTTGGCAGGTTCTCGAGGAAAATCATCAGGTAGGCTTGGTATTTGATTTGGATACTTGGGTAGGGTCTCGGGTTCTGGCTTAGGTCGCTGAGTCTTGTGAACTCGTGGTCGACTGAAATATCCAAGTTCTGGCCTATCCAAACCCATTTTGTCCATCATGCAGTTATCCAAAGCAGCTTGAGTCTTTCTGCAACTAAGTTACATTTACTTTTATAAGACAAACACTGAAAGAAATAATTATTAATATTTAGTACCTTTGGTTAAACATTTCAACATGCTTTTCCTATACTTATAAGGAACTTGTACATACAGTTTGGATATTTTACTAAATGCCAGAAATAAATACTGTTGTACGATAAACACCTACTACTAATTCAACACATTAACTAAATTAAATATTTATTAAATCCTACAGTGCAAACAAGATAGTAGAGATGGCATTTGTATCATCCCTATATGATAGCACAGACACACAGTGTGTTAGAATGTTAACAGACATAAATAGGATTAATTAAGCTCAGTTGTGATTGAATAATTATATATATATATTGCTATATGCTATATCTTGCCTGTGATATTATGTATGAATAATGCAATTGCCATCCCCACTGTCTTGTTTGCATTCTTTATGAAAGGTTGATATTAGCCATCCCTACATTTACTTCCTTTTTTGAAAAGTTTTTCTTTACTTGTTTTTGTTAATGCAGTGTTTCAATAGACATATGAAGGTTGTATTTATAACCAAGTTCTAAATGCAATGAGGTTACAACTGTAAAAATTATTGTTTATCTATTATTTGCTAGTAATTCCTGTTTCATCCTGTACTTCAACTTTTTAAAGGAACACCAACTTTCTCTAAGAAAGCTAACTTCAAGGGGTAATGATAACATCGTTTACACTAGAATTATGATTTTTCTTTAATTACTACTAGTTAATAATTCTTATAAAAGCAGATACTCAGTTTGAAACTATGTCACCTCAGTAAATTTGTTTGACACCACTGTTTTGGTTTTTGAGTTATCATGTAATAAAAAAGAAGAAATTCAAACTTTTTGCTATGATATTTACAGACATTCCCAGAACTTGTTACTCAGCCATTACATAGATACTGTTATAAAAGGAAACACTGTATAGTATTGTAAAATTCTGATGACCTATAGAGGAGATATGTTGAATATCATTTCGATGAACAATCCAAGCCATCCCTATATCAGCAGTGCTACTGCCTATCTGATAAGCATTGCATTATCAATCAATTATGTAATATTTTTGAAAATAAAGTAAAAAATACAATTAATTTCAACTTTACATTACAATCTGTACTAATACAAAGATATATGTAGCTTCATTAGAAGGTATTTATTTGATTTTGTTGTTGTTTTTAGAGCAAAGCCACAAGATCAAACCCCAGATCTTAGCATTATAAGTCCATAGACTTACCACTGTCCCACCAAAGGACAGAATATACTCATGTGTACACTTTTAGAGACAGCAATAAAGTAGATGTAATGATAATTATACAAATTTGAGATGTTTTCATTAAAGTATATATATATATATATCAATCTGTTTTGTTTTAAAGTAATTACACATTTCTAATTCATAAAATGTATAATTGCTTTAAAACAAAAATGTGCAAAAATGGTAACACCAGTGTTAATTGTAAAATAAGTTACACTTATGAATTGTAAGAACAAGTATACCTAAAACAAGTTAATAGAACAGAGATTACTATATACTCCTCCTAGATTTTGCAATTAATACAAACAGCATTAACACATACCTACCACCCAGAAATAATAAGTCACAGAAGAACTAGTTGTTCCAACACTTGGTTTAATATAATAAATGAGAAACTTACCAACCTACATATTTTTTGCAAAATAGTGATTCTACCACAGGAAATAGTTTATATTACAGTAGCCCCAACAGTGAACATAAATATGCAGACATTTGAAAACATCATCCTTAATTTGGTGAATATAAAAGTCAAGATACGTTGACAATATTTCCACTGTTGTTCAAGAAAATCAAATGGAAGATTTTCCATTCTTTCTCAATAGCATTAGAATCATGAATTATACTCTCTATCTAAGAAGGAATGAAACAGAAACATCAGTTTTTTAAATAAACAAAAATAAATGACTCTTATCATTTGATGTCTTTTCCAAACCAACACACATTCCGATACCTTCATGCATCTTCCCACCACATAACCCATAAAGAAAAAAAGCACAAGCTGAAACGGAAATGAGCTTAAAACTGAAAAAATTGGGTATTTTACTCAGTTCATCCATAAATGCACAGAAAAAGTCAAGACTAAGAATAAAAATTCAGAAAATCCCATAAATTTGTATGTATATCATACGTAAAAGTAACCTCAGAACAGGTTTCTTGAATATTTATATGATTTTACATCAAAACATCTTACAGAGCAAATAAAAATTTTAGACTAATGCTGGTATACCCCAAAAAACTCCTTTCCACCTTTATCAATGGGTGGGGGTCTATAGAGGTGCCATTAACATGCAGGAAATTCTACGCAAGTGAAAATGGGATAAGTGTAACTATTCAGATAAAATAACATATTAAAGGAATAAAAATGTAGATCCATTACACAGCACCATCAATGAATATTATCTAGAATATGGCTTCCATCAACTGGACACTACAAAGGAAGAACATTTCTAAAACATAAAAACAAGAAGGATGCCTTACAATTTATACTTCATTGAAGACCCTCATTAACAGAGACAAAAAGTATGGAAACCAATCTTAAGTAAGTTTAAAAAATAATACTGACAGTGGGAAACAGCATAATTTAGACATCTGTTATCTTCATATGTATATATTTTACAAAATTATAACCATCATAATCTTTCATTCTTTTTCAATCCCTCATAATTACTCTGTCATATGAATCAAACTTTACTTAATAGTTTTCTCAAAGAAATTACTATATATATATATATATATATATATATATACACACACACATGTTTGTGTAACATTACACCAAAGTATCTATTCTGATGTTATTGTGACTACATTGTTACAAGTTCAATCATGGAACACAAAATTCTTTATTAAAATAGATGTTATGTAATGTTCATTTTAAGCCTGGCAATGGCACCAGTAGAACAGTTGGAATGTCACTGTAACAAAAACTTATTTCTTGTCAATTACATGGATAGTCTTACTCTTCTAAAAACCTAATTTATCTTGACCATAAATATACAATTTAGAACACTAAAAGCCAGCAAAACATTGAAAATCAATGTGCCTAAAATCTGAGATACAAATCATGAAAGAAAATTATAATAAGTAAGATTTTGCTAGTTCTATATTTTTGACCAGGAAAATTACAAGATGGAATTTTTTCATTAGTATTATATATAAAAACTTGCAGATTTATTCTTTAATAAAATCAATACTGGATTTTAGAATTCTTTCCTGGCTAAATATTTCATTTACACTAACACTACTACACACACAACTACAGTTTCCTAAAACAAATTGTCACATACTATTTAAAAGCCATTTCAGGACTGCTATACTCCAGGCAATGGGCATATGCTTCAAATGGCTCTCGGCATGTTTTCTTGACTTGACGAAAAAATTCCAGTGCACAGGAGGTGACAGCTTTGCCTTCATCCAAACACTTTCGTGGATCCTTTTCTTCTCTACGGCAGAGCATGAACTCCTAAGAAAGGTCCAACAGCAATGTAGTCATATTCAAAGGTTTTCTTTAACTAATGTTGCTGTAAGTATTAGAAGCACAGACTAATACATAAGTATGACATGCACAGAATACTGTCAATTATTATCATAATTAGTGTTTGGTGTTGGAATTCTAAGTTTTAACAATATGTCATAAATATTTCATAACAGATATATTTCTTCAAAAGACACTTCGGGTTGAGGCTTCTCATTACTTGTTTAATCTTTTTTGAATACATTTTCATTTGACAGAGTAGATCTTCATAATTAAAAAACAATAAAATATAAAATTCAGTTACTTTTACTCTAATAAATTTGACAGTCATTGCTGATAAAACTACATTAGTGAGTTGAAAATAAATACAGGACTCCTTAACCTGAAAAAAGACTTACCTTAGGGAATCAAAAAGTCACCCCATACAAGATTCAAACCTGAGTTTCAGTAAGATGAAACATGTCTCTTTGGTACATACATGTCTATAAAGGTTTCAGTACCAGCTAAATGATTATTATTTATGAATTTCTGTCTTAAGATTCATCCCAATCTAACAGAATATCATGACTATGGCCTAAGTCCCTGACCTTAAAATAGTACAAAATCTAGAATCACTGTGGAATAATGAATTTTGGAATGTGGAAGAAGCTGAAAAACTGGAGTTTAAGTGATGAATGAACGAGTATTTTAAAGATCAAGGTTGGGTATAAAATAAAAATTTATGTAGTTTGAGTAAGGTGAGAGTAGAAAATGGGATCAACCTGATGGGCCAAATGGCCACATATAGTGATAGTAAAAATTGGGATAAAAAATAAGCCAAATGCCCCATTTTATCCTTAAGAAATGGAATTAGAAATAATTAACAATGTATAACTACAGAATGGAGGAAAATGTATGGTTCCCACATAAATTTAAAAAATAAAGGCACTGAAATATATATTACTGCTCATTTCTGGTGGGAATTTTAAGCTTTTGAATATGAACACTTAACATAACTACAGACAACAAGGGTCCATTAATCATTCAAGTAAAAATATAAACCCATCCTCCATGTTTATGCCAAACTTTTCTAAAAATGACTTTTATCTGAACATTTCCTAAGCAGGCAAGTCATTTTCTTGGAATTTTATCCAAAAATTCTCACATCTTTTCATAGCAATATGTTTAGAGTATATATTACAGTTTTAGTTAGAAATATCTAATTGATGTGAAAAATATTTTTTTTTTCATTTATTACAATCATTATAATTATAGGAAAACAACATTATCCTTACTAATAATATCAATAAATTTAGAGTTCTACAAACTTGTTCTACTGTTGGAAATAATAACTGTTAGAAATCCATAGGGTGGTTTGATTAATGATGTGGTATGTGTTAATACTAATTGAATGGATGTCTCTATTCATGTAAAATACTTCATTTAATCTAGTTTAAGTAGTTCTGATGCTTCAACTGGTTGTTTTAGTATATGAATGAGTGCCTTCAATAGTCAACACTGCTTTCTGTCACTTTATTCTTTCTTATGCACTTTAAACAGTGATGAAAAATGAAAAAGCTATATAATTATAACATTAGCATGTATCTTAACAATATAGCACAAGAAAAATATTTAGTTGCAAAAGCCTTCTTACAATACAAGAATATTTTTACTAATTCTCATTGGTGTACCATTTAACATTAAACTGAAAATATCTGAATAACATGCAGTGTGTGGGTGCATGTGTTAAACACAGGGGACTAAATAAGAAAGCAGATACTTGTTTTTGTCCTCTTTTACTTTTGTATAAATGCTTTACATATTTGGTAAACAATGTATAGTATATATATTTATATATATGGTTTTGTTTACTTTCTTCATATACATTAATATGCAATAACTTTCACAGTCCAAGCAGAGATCACAAATAAGTGTTATAGATTCAGGGTACTTAATGTTAATCATCTACCACTAAAATTCTTTTTAAGGAGCTCCTATAGTAATGTGTATGAAAGCAACTTTCCCAGAAATTATTATACTAAAAATGACCATAGACTAAATGTCTTCCCTTAAATCTAAAAGTAGTAGATCTATGAAAGGTGAAACTAAAGAGAACTATTAATATTATATTCATAGTTTTTTTTTTTTTTTTTTTTTTTTTTGCCTACGTACCA
>NW_013666728.1:355407-363968 GCF_000517525.1 Limulus polyphemus | reverse complement strand
AGATCACAGCCGTTTCCCATCGTTAGCCCCCCTAGTGGCACAGCGGTATGTTTGCGGAGTTACAATGCTAGAATCCGGGTTTCGATACCAGTTGCGGGCAGAGCCCAGATAGCCCATTGTGTAGCTTTGTGCGTAACTTCAAACAAACAAAATAAAACATTTCGTTCTCCGTAACTCAGATACGACAGGAATAAATCGTGAACAGCACACAGTAGGAGAACTGGCGTAAATTGTAAAATAAAATCGATAAAGAATAGAAACTTAAAAAGTGTATGTATACCATACTACTTACAGAAACCACGTGTTATGCCTCCGTTTCTTTCCAGTAGATGTCGTCCCTGTGACCAAGCAGCAGTCAAGAAACCTTGACCGTGATAAGTCGACCCACGCGGGACGATAGACGGAGGGAATATCTACTCGGCCATTGCCTTTTCTGGAATCCGTCAGTTTACAGGTTTGCTACCTATTTGTCCGTGGCCGTGGGGACTTCGGTAGTTCATGCATGTAGGTGGGGAATTCTTAATCCAGCAAAGGGTAATATATATAAAATGCTAAAACACGTATTAGTATTTTATATGGTTGTTCGAAATCGCCTTTTAAAGTAGTAGTTTTATTCTTCCGTTTCTGATGAACGAAACAATTTGGAAAATTATAACTAACGTTTCGGTAAAAGAAACGAAAAATGTCGCTTCAAAGGAGGAAGTCGTTAAAATACTATCGGTTTAAAAATGTACAATATTGTTATTTTATATGTAAAAAAAGAAAAGAAACTCTTTTATTGCGATAGTGTGTTTTGTAGAAGATGAATCAACTTGTGCAGTATCTCGATTATAAAAGTTAATTTTCAGCCGCGGCATATCGGCTCATGGAACGGTTCTGAGTTTTTTTGGGTTGGTTATAGCTCCGTCATCTCTTGACCGATTTAAGATGTAATGACCGTTTTGGACTCAGGAGGTCAGACCTTTTTGATTGATGTATTTGACCACTCCCAAGGTTTCATAGATGCATTTACTATAATCCTGCCTAAAATCATTTCAATTTGAGGGTAGGCTGGTAGACATCCCGATGACTAATAAAATCGAACCCTTATTGCTTGGTATTGCTGGCACACAAAAATATAGCTAATAAAAATAACAATACAAGGTCTTATAGATAAATTTACTCTAATTCTGCTTAAAATAATTTCAAGTGTCGCGGCTATTGAGGATTCTCTCTTGTTTAAGTATTTATTGGTGGTTGAAACATATGGTATGTGTAGGTTTCTTTGTTGGTGGTTGAAACATATGGTGTGAGTAGGCCTACTCACACCGTATGTTTCAACCACCAACAAAGACACCTACTCACATCATATGTTTCAACCACCAACAAAGAAGCCTACTCACATCATATGTTTCAACCACCAACAAAGAAGCCTACTCACACCATATGTTTCAACCACCAACAAAGAAAAAAGACTTCAAATCTAACACATCTACGCAATACTGACCAATTAACCAAACCCAACACAACCACGCCTTATACATGATATTGACGACTTAGACAAACCTAACACATCTGCCGTTTTCACAAATAAATTAAATCAAACACATGCATATTAAAATTACAATGTAGTCATAGCCAAACGTAATGAATCAAACGTCCAAACTAAACGTTGTATACTTAAACACGAATCAAAATACATCCGTCTACACAAAACGTACATCTACAATCAATTTTCAACCACCAACAAAGAAGCCTACTCACACAGTATGTTTCAACCACCAACAAAGAAGTCTACTCATACCGTATGTTTCAACCACCAACAAAGAAGAATATGGCATATATATGTGGTGTGGATCGCTAAGGCTAAATTACGTTCTGAATAGAAGTTTTGAACGCATTGAACATGTCTACGTTTATAACATATATGTAACACATCATGGTGGATGGATGTCTTATATTTTCTATGTAGGAAAGCTATGATCTGAGTGGTTACAGACAAGACGTTACTGTGAATCAGCTAAATAGTTGTGGAAATAGTAAGATATAATATTTTACAAGATACAAGGAATATATTTTACACTAAACATTAAAACAACATATAATCATGATGTCTGGAACACACATAGGTTCAGGAAGTCTTAATATATGATGGTCAAAACTCTTTTACTGGAGCGCTTTCGCTTGTTCAGGGATAAACTGTTTTGTTTGTTTGTTTCGAATTTCGCGCAAAGTTACACGAGGGTTATTTGCGCTAGCCGGCCCTACTTTAACAGTTTAAGACTCGAGGGAAGGCAGCTAGTCATCACCACCCACCGCCAACTCTTGGGCTACTCTTTTACCAACGAATAGTGGGATTGACCGTCACATTATAACGCCCCCACGGCTAATAGGGCGAGCATATTTGGTGGGACAGGGATTCGAACCCGCGACCCGCAGTTTGCGAGTCGAGCGCCCTAACCACCTGGCCATGGGGTAAACTGGGAAGGAGAAAGGTCCATCTTTCGAAACCGCTAGGGGATTAAACACAATGCCAATATTGTACAGTTAAGTAATACTAGAAAACATGAGTTGATAGTTTACTGCCATTCAAATGTTAAACACAACGCCGCGTAACTTACATGTCGTTGTTTGTTAATCGTGTTATTTATCTGGC
Organism: Limulus polyphemus; assembly: GCF_000517525.1. Taxonomy (NCBI): domain Eukaryota; kingdom Metazoa; phylum Arthropoda; class Merostomata; order Xiphosura; family Limulidae; genus Limulus; species Limulus polyphemus. The sequence goes on along the minus strand of NW_013666728.1, from coordinate 361,333 downwards.
TGATATGGTTCTTCACACGTTTAAAACTTTGTAAACCTGACACTATGACTCGAATAATGTGGCAACGTTTTTATTATAATTTCCTATGTTACTTAAGGCATAACTGTCATTCGTATTGGTTACGTATAGTGTTTTATATCTTGTTTCAAAACGACCAAACTTTGTAAGTGTCTGGAGACACCTGCTGGCTCGCCCCCTAGTGGCACAGCGGAATGTCTGCGGACTTACAACGCTAGAAACCGTGAGTTAATAGTTTAGTGCCATTCAATTATTAATCGCAACGCCAATATTGTACAGTTAAGTAATACTAGAAAACATGAGTTAATAGTTTACTGCCATTCAAATAATACTACATTACATTAGTGGCCAAAGAAGAATGATTTTTTTTTTATTTTAAAATGTATGATTTTATAGATTTTCACCAAATTCAAACTAAATTGAGATGCTCAATCTCGCGAAACTCTCATGTGTATTAAGAAAACACAACAAGTCTACTTTTAATTGACCCTGTGAGATTATAACAGGCGCATGTTAAAAGAAATATAATTATATATATATGCGAGCTGTTCGTAATAACGTGTTTCCTGTTTGTTATTTTGACAGCACTGAAACAAAATCTTACCTTTCCATGCAGTGCTTGAACTGAGGGGAACGTCGTCCCCGTTGTTAATTAAGTCTTGAGTGTGAGGGAACGTTTCGAACCCCTGATTTTAGCTTTGTAAATCCGTAGACTTACCGCTCGCTGTCTCACCGGGGAACAGTCACAATAGAGATACGCGTGTATTGCTACGTAAGATCGTACTGATTACACAGGCCAGCGAATTTGAACTTCGTAAAATTTGTTTTGGGTTTAATAACGAATTTTCCATCATTCAGCTACGCAGATTTCGAAAATGATATTATTATTTTTTCTATCACGTAAGAATTTTTTACAAATCGGAAAGAAAAAACAACTGTTACTTAGATCAAATTTACAACAAGTTTACCACTAATATAAAGAATATGTTTAAGTTATTTACACAACCTCTTGTTGCCATAGCGACGAATAAATAATATTGAAAAGGAAAAAAAAGAAAAACAAATACTGTCCAGAAATGACACGTCATGCGGTTTGTTAACCGTTTATATACCAGCGGTGTGTTTCTCGTGGGTGATAGAACGATCGACAAGACTCTCACGTCGCGATTGGTCTAGAGAAATCTATAGTCAATGGTTGTCAACATTTTAAGCATAACAAAATATGACCCGATTTCTATGAAAATGATCCACTTATGTAAAAGTACATATGACGTTTTGTGAAAAATATGTACGTGATGGAGAAAAATGGATATCATTTTCGGATTCAGCATGCAGGAATTACTGTAGAACATGTAAACATTTCAAGACAACAAAACCATCGCAGGCCTGTGTTATTGCATTAACAAATATTATCTTCATCAAGCATTGGTTAAGCTAGTTTTTAGTTTTCTCTTATTGTTTGTTTTATGCAAAGGTATTGTTAAATCTTGATTTCATCTAATTAATGACTGATCAGTGAAGTAATTCAATTCAAGGACCCAAATACATGCCCCCAGTGGCACAGCGGTATGTCTGCGGACTTACAACGCTAGAATCCGGGTTTCGATACCCTTGGTGGGCAGAGCACAGATAGCCCATTGTGTAGCTTTGTGCTTAATTACAAATAAAACAAACCCAAATATATATATATATATATTGTTCATTTTATATATGGAGTTCCCTTTGTTAAAGTAGTTACAATTCGAGCACCACTTCCACCCCCCACAAAACTTTGTTCGCTATTCTATCACTTAGCCGCCCCTCATTCCTGCACCTGAAAACTAAGACACGCCTTACGACCTGAACAAGAACGGTCGTCCTCTGCTACATCTTCCTAATTTCCGTACTGGCAAAGAATGAAAATCATATAAAAACGATCATGAATGAAGTAGTTACTGCTTTACTTGCTTTCGGTCGGCAATATCATTCATTCCCAGACTCATAATTAAGCTCCATCTCTTAACCCTCAACTTCTACCACTAGAGGGCATTCCCCGATGCGTTTATGAAATAACTCTGTCCACTGATTACGAGGTAATTGTATAGTAAAAAGGGTAATCAACAAGTGATAATAGTGTGTCGCATACGTGATTTGGCGTCCACGGTTATTACCACCCTCTTTCCGGGTAAGCAGAAGCAGTTGTCCCCCATAAGGTGTATGTGCACAAGTTGAGTTCTCGAGACTTAACCAATAAAAAAAAAAAAAAAAAATTAAGCTAACTTGGTGGTAAGTCCACACAGTTTCTAGGTCAGGTTTAACACTTGAGACAACTACCATCAACCAGTTACTAAGTTTCATTTCTACAAATCTTTGGATGAAATAGTCAAGAATGGAAACAGTTGAAGATATATATCTAAAGTTATACGTTTATAATAAAACTGTATATGACCAAAAAATTGGGGATAGTGATTTTGGTTCAAGAAATCTTAGAGTAAGTAATTTACTTGTAAAATATTAATTTCAAATAAAATCGTATCGCTAAAAAACCGTATTTTCAAAAGCCTTGACGAGATTTGATTATAGGTGGCTAAAAGTTCCAAGTTGTTTAATATAAGGATAATCACAAGCAACTAATCTAGAATGAGATGAATAAGCTCTTGCACAAAGCAGCTAAGTTTTCATCTTACTACATTACATTAGTTTAAATTGTATACTTCTATACATAGAAGTGTGCTACACACTAGTGTAATACTACATTACATTAGTTTAAATTGTATACTTCTATACATAGAAGTGTGCTACACACTAGTGTAATACTACATTACATTAGTTTAAATTGTATACTTCTATACATAGAAGTGTGCTACACACTAGTGTTACTTTGATTCGCTACTAGTGGTGAGTAAAGAACTACGTACTTTGATTCGCTACTAGTGGTGAGTAAAGGACTATGTACTTTGATTCGCTGCTAGTGGTGAGTAAAGGACTACGGACTTTGATTCGCTACTGGTGGTGAGTAAAGGACTATGTACTTTGATTCGCTGCTAGTGGTGAGTAAAGGACTACATACTTTGATTCGCTACTAGTGGTGAGTAAAGGACTACGTACTTTGATTCGCTACTAGTGGTGAGTAAAGGACTACATACTTTGATTCGCTACTAGTGGTGAGTAAAGGACTAGGTACTTTGATTCGCTGCTAGTGGTGAGTAAAGGACTACACACTTTGATTCGCTACTGGTGGTGAGTAAAGGACTATGTACTTTGATTCGCTGCTAGTGGTGAGTAAAGGACTACGGACTTTGATTCGCTACTGGTGGTGAGTAAAGGACTATGTACTTTGATTCGCTGCTAGTGGTGAGTAAAGAACTACATACATAAAATCCAGAAAATTTTCCCAAATTGGATTCTATTAATTGACATAAATATACGATTGCAATTATAAAACCAAATAGCTAAATCAAATTTTTGAAAAAGAAAAATCGTTAATACTAGGATATTTTTAAGTTACAGTGAAACATGTAGCAAGAAAAAAAAACTCTGCTCTTCTCAATACGGGAACATTAATTTGTTATGGTGTTCACCAATATATATGCCCACCAGTGGCACAGCGGGATGTCTGCGGACTTACAGCGCTAGAATCCGGGTTTCGATACCCGTGGTGGGCAGAGCACAACTGGCCCATTGTGTAGCTTTGTGCTTAATTACAAACAAACCAATATATATATATATCTAAAACTTTATATTGAATGTTATAGAAATTCAGTTATTACCGCTGGTAAAAAATGACAGTTATCTGTTATTACTTCAACTTATCAAGTTACATCGAAAAATAAATATGTACAAAAATAAGTAATAAAATCATGAAAAATGTTCACTATTTTATAAGTTTTCACTGTATATTGTGTAATAGGATGAAGTAATATTTGTTTTTGTACGAAGTACATACAGATAAAAGTTGATTTTACTGAACAATATCCCTCCCGCACCCCTGAAGTTTTAGAAAAAAAAGTGGTTTTCACAGTTGTGGAAATTTTGATAGCTACGAAAACACATGCCACTTATTTTAAGTAGAAAAATTAAGATTAAAACTTTATTTGACATGACAACCGAACTTTATTAAAATGTCTTCTTAAACAAAAGGATGGCGGAGTTCAGTAAGCGGTTACTAAGGTACATAACCAGGTAAACACATCCCTAGCCTCGGGCCTGACATTACCGTAAACCTTGACTTGGTAATTATCAAGGAAATGGTGCCCTGCCAGAGGAACAAAACAAGGGATGAGGAAACTGAAAACGATTATTTTAACTTAGTGTGCACATTTTTTAAAGTTGAAAACAAGATAAGTACGATAGATATTTAAATACATATTCGTTTAAGTGAAACAACCTGGATTTCTTGTTGACGTGATTTCTCATGAGTTTATTTGCTTTGTCATTACTTGTACTTTATTAACTCCTATCTTACTGGTTAACAATTGTTAACACCAGTGGCCCCAAATAATTTCGCTCCATTGGCCCCACGAGGTCTGGTTACGCCACTTATTTTAATCAAAGAAAAAGAACAGATGTGATTCTCAAAAACCAACAGTTTTTCATTTAAGGTTTTTGCAGTTATAAACATTGTAGCAAAAAGAAAGAATGTGAATAAGTTGTTTAACAAAACATTGTCACGAAAAATGTACTCTAATCAACCATCGCATGACACCCGTAGGTTTCACCGGAACAATAATAAATTGTTCAACAAAACATTGACACGAAAAATGTACTCTAATCAACCATCGCCTGACTCCCGTAGGTTTCACCGAAACAATAATAAATTGTTCAACAAAACATTGACACGAAAAATACTCTAATCAACCATCGCATGACTCCCGTAGGTTTCACCGAAACAATAATAAATTGTTCAACAAAACATTGACACGAAAAATGTATTCTAATCAACCATCGCATGACTCCCGTAGGTTTCACCGAAACAATAATAAATTGTTCAACAAAACATTGACACGAAAAATGTACTCTAATCAACCATCGCCTGACTCCCGTAGGTTTCACCGAAACAATAATAAATTGTTCAACAAAACATTGGCACGAAAAATGTACTCTAATCAACCATCACGACTCTCGTAGGTTTCACCGAAACAATAATAAATTGTTCAACAAAACATTGACACGAAAAATGTACTCTAATCAGCCATCGCCTGACTCCCGTAGGTATCCCTGACTTCTATACATAGAAGTGTGCTACACACTAGTGTAATACTACATTACATTAGGTTAAATTGTATACTTCTGTACATAGAAGTGTGCTACACACTAGTGTAATACTACATTACATTAGGTTAAATTGTATACTTCTGTACATAGAAGTGTGCTACACACTAGTGTAATACTACATTACATTAGGTTAAATTGTATACTTCTGTACATAGAAGTGTGCTACACCCTAGTGTAATATTACATTACATTAGTTTAAATTGTATACTTCTATACATAGAAGTGTGCTACACACTAGTGTAATACTACATTACATTAGTTTAAATTGTATACTTCTATACATAGAAGTGTGCTACACACTAGTGTAATACTACATTACATTAGGTTAAATTGTATACTTCTATACATAGAAGTGTGCTACACACTAGTGTGACGTAGTCCTTTACTCACCACTAGTAGCGAATCAAAGTATCTATTCCCTGTTTAGACCTTTACGTCACCTGTATGTCATTAAACTTCACGTTTTGGTGAGGAAAAGAAATCCACAAATAAATTATGGTAAAACTGTTGTAAAAATTCACAAATTATTTTATGCTACTTACAGCACACAATTTATGTTATATTATTCTGCTTACAGCTCACAATTTATGTTATATTATTCTGCTTACAGCTCACAATTTATGTTATATTATTCTGCTTACAGCTCACAATTTAT
>NW_013666728.1:347933-354462 GCF_000517525.1 Limulus polyphemus | reverse complement strand
CGTTGGTAAAAGAGTAGCCCGAGAGTTGGCGGTGGGTGGTGATGACTAGCTGCCTTCCCTCTAGTCTTACACTGCTAAATTAGGGACGGCTAGCGCAGATAGCCCTCGTGTAGCTTCGCGCGAAATTCAAAAACAAACAAACAAACTTATTTGAAGTACCTAGTGTGAGAATAGAAAAGTAATGTAACGTGTGAAAAGCAACGTTGCAAGGAAAACTATTTTAATTGAAGATGGCGTATTTTGCAGGAATATAAAAAGAACAACACATAATTCAGAGTAAGAACAGTTAATGATGACTACAATATGAAGATTCACGTGAAAGCTTCCTTTATTTGTCTTCGAATTCACCGCAAAGCTACAGAAGATCTGCGTGTGCATAACCACTCGCAATTTTGATCTAATAGACTAGAGGGAAAGAAACTAGTGGACAATACCCACCGCCAACTTTTGAACAGCTCGTTTTTAGCCGAATAGTGAGATTGAATTAACATGTTCGGATTTACAGTAACGGGTACGCTAACCTGCGGGTGATTTCTAGCTCCGTCTAAATATTCTATTGAAAATGCCAACGATTTGAATCTTTGTCTTAAAAACAAAGAATTTTCTTTACAGGGGGCATATAGGCAGATTTTTCTTTGTTTACTTATGTATATAATTTCCAACAGAGAGCATATAGGTAGATTTTTCTTTGTTTACCATCTATTCAATTTCCAACAGAGGGCATACAAGTAGATTGTTCTTCGTTTACTTATCGATATAATTTCCAACAGAGGGCATATAGGTAGGTAGATTTTCTTTGATTGCTTACATATTTCCAAGAGGGAACATATTTGTAGATTTTTCCTCTGATTACTTACGTATTTAATTTCCATTTTGCGAATATTTAAAGGATAGCCGTGCACTCAAAACGAAAACAACATATAAAAAATAACGAAAATACATTTATCGAACTGGAATAACTGGTTTGGAGTTTCACGAATGACTATATTGAATATTTAAACGACTTTTATTAACTATAACGTAATTTAGAATATTTATAAAATATCATTAAAACGTTCCTACCTTGTTGGCTGATGATGTGTAGTAAAAAAAGGCACCGGCAAAAGACCCAAGGGGTAGAAGAGAACAGTGGATTATGGCGGCTCATCACTTCCCCTTCCTGGTTAAAGTAGGAAGGAAACAAAGAAGTTTACTTTGATTAAAATCGCTAAGTGCAGTAGTGTTATACCGTTATTTATAGCAAGAAAAATAAAAACGCAAATATTATAGTTTAGGTCAGGTACACAACACAAACATAACCCTAATAATCATTAGTGCTTGTAAGCATTTGTGTTTTTGTTTATGCGAAAAGCAACATCGAAACAGTTATATAGTTCATCGTGAAATTCCCCCTGGTGGCTCAGTGATAAGTCTGTGGATTTATAACGTTAAAAAATCGGATTTAGGCAATTGTTGTGGGCAGATCGGGAATAGCCCATGGTATATCTTTGTGCTTTACAACAAACTATCATCGTCAAAGTAAGTTTGGTATTTTTATGTGAAAAAGGTTACTAAGATTGTATTAAATGTTTTTTTTAAAGTCATGTAAAGATGTAGTTCAAGTCTTTTCAATTGTTGAACTTGAATATTCTGATTTGATTCATTCCTCCCTCTCGGAATCGAACGAAAGTCAGTTGATTATATAGAAAGGAAATAAAGTCACTTCCATTTATTTATGCTGAAAACGAGCTAGGAGTTAATGAAAGAGATACTTCTGTAGTTAATACTATACATTACTATTCTTTCGTATAAGTGAGAAATAGTTTTAAGCTATAATGTAATTGTACCAGTATCTGGAATACTTAAGGCTTAGCACCTCAGTATCTGGAGTACTTAAGGCTTAGCACCTCAGTATCTGGAGTACATAAGGCTTAGCACCTCAGTATAACTTAAGGCTGAGCACATCAGTATCTGGAGTACTTAAGGCTCAGCACCTCAGTATCTGGAGTACTTAAGGTTCAGCGCCTCAGTATCTGGAGTACTTAAGGCTTAGCATCTCAGAATCTGGGATATTTAAGGCTTAGCATCTCAGTATCTGGGATACTTAAGGCTTAGCATTTCTAACAATACCTTATAATTTGACAAACAACACACAGCTACTCGACAAAAAAAGAAAATGGTTAATTGAGGTTGAACTTTCTTTATCTGTAATACCAAATAATTACACCAGAACAATCAACGAAAGCAAAAATAAATAATTGTTCTGGCTTTTGTAACATTATATCGCCAATGTTCACTTGAAAGAAAAAAGGAAGAGGGCTGGCTGTTCCACATAACTTACAGGTTGAAAAAAGGTTTTCTTGAGTATTTTGTGATAGAATCTCAAGAACATCTTTTTCAAAGACTGAGTGAAAGTCTAAAACCAAAATACACGAACCTTGCAAAAGCTGGTCAAAACTTAGCGTTGCAGTAAAGTTCAATCATCATCCTGATAGTAGCAGTGATTGTAAATATTTAAAGTCAGTTATTTGCAATGTAAAGATGTAACCAGATCTAACCAAGCCCTAAATGTAACTAGATCTAACCAAATCCTAAATAATTTGTGATTACAAAACAGATTGTGGTTATCATTCAATTTATTTTAAATGTACAAAAAACGGGAGTTCGTGACCTACAATGGCTGGCCGTCTTATTGAAATCCCTCCTAATATTGGGTTGAACCATCTTTTACCGCGTGAATAGCTTGAACCCAGCGTGGCACATACCCCACAAGATGTTGGACGGTGCTTTGATCGATAGTAGCCAATTCTCGAACAATATGGTCAACAGCTTATCCAGAGGAATCGGTACAGAATACCAATCGCCCAAGTTAATCATGAAGAAGCCCAATGGTATTTAGGTCCAGTGACCGTGCTGGTCAAGAAATATGACTGAAGTCACTGTCTTGCACTGCGAACTTTTTTCAAGCAAATGAGCACGTGGATTATTGCATTAACATTTAGTCACAGCCCTTGTCCACCAAGGTATCAACACAGTCTCGTGAAATGGACATGATCGACACTGAGTCACACCCTAAATGAATGAACAATTTTATCTCCAACCACAATAACATTACCCACACTCTTACACTACCTCCAGCAGCTTGCAATGTTGGAACAACACAATCAGGATCAAGTGCCTTATGTCGTTTTCAATTTTCTTACCATAGTATCAGTTCAGAAAAGGAGTAAAAAAAGCGACTCATTAGATCACACAACAAGCTCCCAGTTTATGCTCTAACTACCACCAAATCACCCCCCCCCCCCAGTGGCACAGCTGTATGTCTGCGGACTTACAACGCTAGAAACCGGGTTTCGATACCCGTGGTGGGCAGAGCACAAATAGCCCATTGTGTAGCTTTGTGCTTAATTATAAACAAACAAACAAACCACCAAATCATTGCTTTCCTGTTTACGTCGGAGATAAGTGGTTTTGGAGTGTTTCTTAGCTGTCGAATGGCAGTTTACTTAATGACTCTTGCATGGTATTGTTGGAGAGTCAAACTATAAGCACCGTTAAATAAATGGATCAATTAAATTCACTCCACCATTTATCACATTTTACAAGCCACCCAATCGTCTTTTTACTGAATAAGTTACTAGTGGTTGGCAGCTATAATTTATCCTTAAGGCAGAGGTATTCCGTTTTGAATGCCACTGTTCATAGATTCTGATGACATATACGTTTTACCATTCAAACACAGTTTTTATATGATATTCCAGTTAGACGAGCACACCCTTATTATGCGCCTTTGAAAATTTTGGAATTCTTGATCGCACACATTGTCCTGCAGATGATATGTCTCCACACCTGCATTTATAGGGCTAGAGCAATCACCTGACGTAACTGGAAGTGTCTTAGGAGTAATAAACTGGCATTAAAGTGTATTAGGAGTATTAAACTGGTATTAAAGTGTATTAGGAGTATTAAACTGGTATTAAAGTGTATTAGGAGTATTAAACTGGCATTAAAGTGTATTAGGAGTATTGAACTGGTATTAAAGTGTATTAGGAGTATTAAACTGGTATTCAAGTGTATTAGGAGTGTTAAACTGGTATTAAAGTGTATTAGGAGTATTAAACTGGTATTAAAGTGTATTAGGAGTGTTAAACTGGTATTAAAGTGTATTAGGAGTATTGAACTGGTATTAAAGTGTATTAGGAGTATTGAACTGGTATTAAAGTGTATTAGGAGTATTAAACTGGTATTAAAGTGTATTAGGAGTATTAAACTGGTATTAAAGTGTATTAGGAGTATTAAACTGGTATTAAAGTGTATTAGGAGTATTGAACTGGTATTAAAGTGTTTTAGGAGTATTAAACTGGTATTAAAGTATACTTAGAGTGTTAAATAGGTATTAAAGTATATTTAGAGTGTTAAACTGGTATTAAAGTGTTTTAGGAGTATTAAACTGGTATTAAAGTATACTTAGAGTGTTAAATAGGTATTAAAGTATATTTAGAGTGTTAAACTGGTATTAAAGTATATTTAGAGTATTAAACTGGTATTAAAGTGTTTTAGGAGTATTAAACTGGTATTAAAGTATACTTAGAGTGTTAAATAGGTATTAAAGTATATTTAGAGTATTAAACTAGTATTAAAGTGTTTTAGGAGTATTAAACTGGTATTAAAGTATATTTAGAGTATTAAACTGGTATTAAAGTATATTTAGAGTATTAAACTGGTATTAAAGTGTTTTAGGAGTATTAAACTGGTATTAAAGTGTATTAGGAGTACTAAACTGGTATTAAAGTGTATTAGGAGTATTAAACTAGTATTAAAGGGTATCAGGAGTATTGAACTAGTATTAAAGTGTTTTAGGAGTATTAAACTGGTATTAAAGTATATTTAGAGTGTTAAACTGGTATTAAAGTATATTTAGAGTGTTAAACTGGTATTAAAGTGTATTAGGGAGTAATAATCTATAAGTATAGAAAAATACTAAGAATTCGATCTTGGAAACCAAGTAATTCAGATATTTTTCCTGTTTTAGAAAGATATTGGGAGATGTAAAGAAAGAAAAATTAGTGATAAAAGTGTCTGTCCTAAAGCAACTCTCTGCACTCGAGTGCAATAATGCTGGTGAACACAAATGGTCGTTTGGTAATGGCTTCTTGATAGTAAGAAAACACGTGGGGTTAAAAGTAAATAAGTCAAAGCACAGAAATCCGATAATCCAAGCGCTTTTGTAAAAGCTAATAATTAATTAGTTATACATATACAATATATTATCAAAAGTATTGAGACAGCACACTTCAAGAAGAGAGGGGTGGTTCATGTTTGCCACAGGGGCCTTATTTTAACAGGCCGATAAACTACCTTTGGCATCACAATAATAATATATCTCCACTTTAAAACCTAAAAGAATCAGTCCTATAAGACAATCATGTTGTAACTTTTTTTTAAAAAAGCTTTAAAACTTGCTTCCGGTGCATCGCTAAATACGGGTTTTAAATCTAACCTAAATTTTCTTAGAAGTCCTCCAGGCGGCTCCCTAAGTTGTGCTGGGCGGTGCCTTGATGTTACGAAACCAGACTTTGTGTCTACCCATCTTTCCAATCAGCGCCCTCTGTAATTGTACCATTGCGTGAATTATGGCAAAGATGGTACCAGAAGTAACGGTTCTTTACCAATGGAACTCTGCTTTGGGCAATGAAACGGCAATAGTCACTGCCGTTTCGACCCAAAGCTAACTTTTAGAATGCGGAAACGAAAAGAGATCGATTCGAGGTCGTTTTGTAATGATGTTGTCACCTAGCGGTGTAACCTTCTGTTCTATTATTACCTGCTTTAATTATTTCTTATACTTCTCTATCTTGCCTTACTTGACGACCAGAGTCATTTTTTCCCCCAAGTCACAATACGTGTTTCTGTCTATAATGTCACCGGTTTTCATATTAATACTTGTATTACTAACAGCAAGAAAAACATTGTCTTCGTCAACATTCCATTTTTTTATTCACTGTAAATCACGTGTTGTTTCTTTTAATTGCATTATTCGGAAGTTTAATGGGTGGAACTGGGATTTTCAATCTGAACGGTACATTATGCACACGTGGGCTAAACAAGACCCCTTAGGATTCAGGTATAGCCATCTTTCATCTGTAACTATTGACCATTAAGAAGGTAGTCAACATTGTCCACTGTCACATAAGCTTTGCCCAACTCTTTGAACGGTACTGACTGCCATTTTAATAACGTTTCAACAGCACGTTCAGTGGCATCAAACCCCGGACCTTTTATTCTGCAGCCTGAAACGATAATCATTAGGTCAAGCTCGGTCAGCTTCACTGTCAGTTGAATCTAAATAGACAAGAACGTTTAATGATTTTAGGACTAAAACAACTCACCAAAGTTAAGATATGCCAAAGTCACACACTTTAAATCCATGACAATGTAAGATTTGAACATGTCTACAAAATACACACCATAATTGTTAAAAGTAAAACATCTCGAGACTTATCTATATATATAAAAGAGGAAGTTTGTTTATTTGTTTATTTTGTTTGTT
>NW_013666728.1:339131-346980 GCF_000517525.1 Limulus polyphemus | reverse complement strand
CACGATCTAATTTCAAATAAAGCTTTGTTTGATTAAATGTTTTTTTTATTTCTCGCATCACAGCTTTTGTCTACTTACTGAATAATTTGCTGAAAAATACTGATCTATACATTTCAAATCTAACTCAGCTAGTATATATATAAAACCAGAAAGATTTATGTTAAAAAACGTGCAGAATTGTATCTAGAATTCTGTCGTTAATGAACGTTTGGAACTCTCGTATAGTTCGACACATAACGAGAACTGAAAATAGCGTTTTCCATTTTCCACTGCAGTGTTGTTTCCAGGATATCACGATCCTTTACATATCAGCCATATGAACATCTCCCCTTCTTTTCTGCAACTTTTCTTAAACCTGTTGTTTTAGTTTTTAAAGGTTACAGAGTAATATGTTTGTTTTTAAAGGCTATTAGCACCCCAGTGGCACAGCTGTATGTCAGCGGACTTACAACGCTACAAACCGAGTTTCGATACCAGTTGTGGGAAGAGCACAGATAGTCCATTGTGTAGCTTTATGCCATTTTAAAGTGTTTCTATTTTTATAAAATAATTACAAAAGTGCAACTAGAAGACACTCAACAGAGCGTATCCTCTGCCACGCAGCATTGGTCATATTCGGCTCTCAAAAAAATAAGAAAGTGTGTCCGGATGTCCGTCTTTATCAACAGACACGGATCAGTTTTGGCATGGCAATGAGGAATAATATTCTACACATGTCCACCAAGTGTCATCAAAATATGATCAATTTCTGATTGAGTTATAGTGCACAACTAGTGTGAAAAATTGGTCCCCACGTTAATGGATAGGGATTTGGTGGATTTTCGTGACCTTGTCCTTTGACTCTGGACAACCAAAAACTAATCACTTCTAAGTTTTGTAATAGTCCAAGTTTATACCAACTTTCGTCCAAATCCATTCAGCCGTTTACGAGAAACCTTGCTGACAAACACAAACACAGGGGTAAAAACATAACTCCCGTCCACTCCAGGTGGCGGAGGTACCTATTAGTGATGATGTGGAACCACCAACTGATTTCACCGTGTTTTCCCTCTGTTCTATTGACAATAATATGGTTTGTTTTTGTCTTGTAAATATGTTTTTCAGTTTGTTATTTGGGGAGGGGGAGTCGAGACTATACGGAGGAAGTTCTTATTTTACGTATAATATATATTGAGGAGTGCATATTCCACGTATAGTAAATGCTAGGAGTGTTCTTCTTTTTCCTGGAAGTGCTTATTTTACGCTACTCCGACTAATAATTGACGTAAGGCAACAAAACGTCCATTGACCCGCACTGGGGTCAAAAGTGATAGATGTATTCCACTGTCTTTGTGAAAAGAGCCTCTGGCTGGAAGTTTGTGAGTTATACATCTACATATGAGCCTTCGTCATATTCACATTTTTGCTTATTATATTGTTACTAGCACCAAGAGACATATTCAGTTTCATCGCAATGACTTTTGGGAGCTGGAAGGTTCTCTTTCGTAAGGATGGTGGTCACTTTTTTTAGGGAGTGAAGGCCTTTGTCTGTATTGGCTTGCCGTGTGTTTTGGAGAGCCCTCGATTTTTCTGTTTCCATTGGGTAACACTGAAGGTTCGTTTCACAACATTTTGTATCCTTTAGACTAGTTCACTATGGAAAAAAAAAAGGTCACGCACCGCCTTATATCACTGATCGAGTTTTAGAGGGACATCACAAGCCCGGTTAGCGCGGTTTGCTTTTATGTGCAGGGAAGATGTTTCTTTGTCACGTGGTCGTAGTTCTTGAGTTACACCCACATTTCCATAGAAAGTGTGGTTAATATACTTACGTTATAATGACCTATAGTTCATCCTATATATGTGTAATCATACAATGCAGTAACGAAGGCAATTGTCATATAAGATTTCTAGCCAAGCTTCTAAAGTATTTCACTACAACTATCTCATCTGCAATATTCTTACGTATATCAATAGAAAGAGGGACTAACAAAATTCCTATTTTTATCAACAGAAAGAGGGACTAACAAAATTCTTACTTTTATCAAGAGAAAGAGGGACTAACAAAATTCCTACGTATATCAATAGAAAGAGGGACTAACAAAATTTCTACTTTTATCAACAGAAAAAGGGACTAACAAAATTCCTACTTTTATCAACGGTTAGACCTCTTTCTGTTGATAAAAGTAGGAATTTTGTTAGTCCCTCTTTCAAAATCATACCTTTATCAACAGAAAGAGGGACTAACAAAATTCCTACTTTTATCAACAGAAAGAGGGACTAACAAATTTCCTACTTTTATCAACAGAAAGAAGGACTAACAAAATTCCCACTTTTATCAACAGAAAGAGGTCTAACAAAATTCCTACTTTTATCAACAGAAAGAGGACTAACAAAATCATACTTTTATCAACAGAAAGAGGACTAACAAGATTCCTACTTTTATCAACAAAAAGAGGGACTAACAAAATTCCCACTTTTATCAACAGAAAGAGGGACTAGCAAAATTCCTACGTATATTGACAGAAAGGGGGACTAACAAAATTCCTACGTATATCAACAGAAAGAGGGACTAACAAAATTCCTACGTATATCAACAGAAAGAGGGACTAACAAAATTCCTACTTTTATCAACAGAAAGAGGGACTAACAAAATCATACTTTTATCAACAGAAAGAGGGACTAACAAAATTCCTACGTATATCAACAGAAAGAGGGACTAACAAAATTCCTACGTATATCAACAGAAATAGGGACTAACAAGATTCCTACTTTTATCAACAGAAAGAGGGACTAACAAAATTCCTACTTTTATCAACAGAAAGAGGGACTAACAAAATTCCTACTTTTATCAACAGAAAGAGGGACTAACAAACTTGTTAGGCCCACGAATAGAGAGAGAGAAACTGTTTCTGTTCGTCCCAAATCTGGTCAAAAACAACTCCATAAAAATCTAGTGTTCAATGTTTGCATAAAACTCTCCAAGTTTCAACTAGTAAATTTCGCTTTTTATAAAACAACATATAACCCACCAGCTGCTAAGCAAGCTTATGTGTGTTCTGCCAAACTGTCAATATTCGGTTTTCAGTAGATGATCTCTCTGTATGATTCTCTAAAGGCTGTGCACATGTTCGTTCTTTTACTCATATTCAATGGTAACCATTATTGACTCTCTCTGTACGATTCTCTAAAAGCTGTGCACATGTTCGTTCTTTTACACATATTCAATGGTAACCATTACTGACTCTCTCTGTATGATTCTCTAAAAGCTGTGCACATGTTCGTTCTTTTACTCATATTGAATGACAATCATTATTGTCTCTTTCCGTATGATTCTCTAAAGGTTGTGCACATGTTCGTTCTTTACTCCACTGATTCACAACAGGAAATGAAATAGAATTAACAAAAATAACTTATCACAAAATATTCGTTTTTGTTTATCTCTATTTTACTAAACTAAGAAAATAAACTTTCTTGGTGAATAAGTTTAAAACTAACAACAACAAAACAGAGAATACATCACAAAAGAGTTACTATCCATGTAAAAAGTACTTTATAAATATGCACGAAATGTTTAATTTACTTTCGACGCATTTTATTAGTTCAGTGCATTGACTCACACGCACGATGAAAGTCTATGAACCGTAAAATTACGTTTCGTTCAGATTGCAAATGACATTATATTAGAACTGGCTCTATATTCAGAGAACAGTTACTCGATACTTTTGTTATAGTATACGTTATATGCTGTAGGTCAGTTGTATTTCTCTTTGACTAGAGATTGCCGAAATACAGTGAGAAGCAGAATAAAAATAATTTATTAAAGTACAAGGGTTACATTGGAAACTTTTTCTCAAGAATGGCATTTCCATTATTTATATTCAAAGAACGCTTCAACATATAGGCGACATTGTGTATTTTCTACCAATTATATTGAGCATGCCTAAGATCAGTTATTACTAGCTGTATATAACGTGTTTGTGGTATGTACCACCAGCTGTCGTTAACACTCTTTTTTTATTATACCTACAACCAGCTATGGTTAATATGTTTGTAATATATCTGTCACCAGTTGGTGTAAGACATTTGCGGTATGATTACCACTAATTGTAGTTAATACATCTGAAGGATATAAACCACCATCTGTATTTAACACGTTTGTGATATATTTACTACTAGCTGTAGTTATTAATACATATGAATACACGTTTGTGGTGACTTTGGCACCAGGTATTATTAATGTGCCTGAAGGATATAAATCACCAATTGTTATTAATGAATAGCATACAAAGGTTTCAAATACTATGTATAATGTGATGTAAATATGTAGCAAAAATTACATGATACAGTAGCTATGCCAGTAAGCAAGAATTACAACATTTGAACAATGATGGGTGTAATAATATTTAAAGTAGACATAATAAATAAACTTAGTATTCCAAAAATTGTTTAATTTCAAAGTCTAACTTCAATCTACATTACGATCAAAGTGTGTTATTGGGTTATACTAGTTTCGAAGAATTCCACTCCTCATCAGTAACCCTGAACATAAGTTAACCAAAGAGAGATAAGCTAGACCTACATATATCATAGTGAAAAGTATCAAACGTACTGTTGGTGTGAACATGATTTGCACGTTCACACCAACAGGATGTTTGATAGTAGACAACACAAATGTGGAGTAGATTACATTCCCTTATTAAAATTGGTATTATATTAATATTTCTATTGAATTAGTAATAAATACCACAATATATTTAAAACAACGAAACATGAAATTGGAGTGAGGAAGTCCCTTTTTCCTTTATGGATTATGTTCTATAATTCCTTTATAATTATACCTCTTATAATGCAATATATTGCCTACATTTCAATATCTGTAATTAACAAAACGTGCACTTTAATTGATATCCAATATGGCACATTGACATCACATTAGTTTGGACTAAAACTGCACAGCGATTTTATTTGATATTTGTGTCGAATCTTATCAGCATAAAGAAAATATGTTCATAATAATAATGGTTTTGGAAAAATAAATCCACTTCCTACACTTTAATTAGCAGAAAATAATAGATTTTTTTATGAAGGAAATAAAGTGTGCAAGAGAGATAAAGAAATCGCTAAGATACGAATTTTAACCAAACTTATCTTATTGTATGTGCAACAAATATTTTAAATGATTGAATAAAATACGTTAATTCTGGTAGGCCAGTGAAGATGGAATGGTTCCTTCTGGATGGTACAAGTACCACGGAGCGCTGGACTGAAATTAAGGGGACATTTTCAGAACCCACGTTTTCCAACTTCACCCCTACAAATTACCATTTTGTACTGTCCATTTTCTTCTGTATAAATATCTTGACGTGTATCATTCTTGTATAGCTATGTACTAGTCTACTTTTTGTGATTTCTTACTTATTTCTTTCACTAGTTGAAGTGTATTATTTGGTTATCATTGTACACTTTTGTTCTCCCATGTATATTTTGTATATTCTGTAGTTTTAATATTGTCATTAAAATTTCAAAATTGTATCATACTTAAAACCTAGGATCCATATAATGTCCTCCCTCTTAATTGCTCTGACCCTGGCATGTGGTCATCAATTGTATGCACATAGAGTAACCCGGCAAGATAATCAAACATAGATGCAATTTGATTTACCAAAAATATGACATGAAACATCAAGAATTAATACTTAATAACAAAAAAATATTTATAAAACATTTAAAATATTAGAGTAACCCACTCGTTACTGATTGTAAAAAATGGTGAAACATCGAGACGCCAAAGATGAAAAAATCTCCAGTTTCCAATAGCTGATAATCTGCTAACAGCTTCAACCTGACCTTGGGCAGTATTCCATGAAAGGTCACGGGAACCTGTTCATAGACAGATCGATTCTTCATAAGCAAGATAATGTGTTTAAAGATAAGTAGAACATATTGAAACTGAAAGGACAGGTGGCTGGGAACTGGAATGGGTCATGATAAAGTATAGTCCTGGCCGAGATCTGAGAGATACTGAAGAGTTTAGCCAGAAACTCCCATATCCACCTGATACTGGACACAAGACCAACAGATGGAAAACAGACTATATTCGAGCATGACATAAAGGACATGACTTTGTTGCACTGATGTTAAACAAACGTTCTCTTAGAGGCAAGATATTGTGAATGATGCACCAGCTAAAGGCTTGTAAATATTGATCAACATTACGCAACGTTACCCGGCTCCAAATAACATCCCACGGAAGATCAGAGTGATGTTGTTCTATCCTATGGGAATGGTCTGGGACCAGTGAACAGTAAAGAGAATGAGAGTCTGTGGACAAAACAAATGTATTACCAGCATCCTGACAACAACTTCAGAGTATTGAAACACATTGGTGTACTAAGAGTAAGAGATAAGCCAAACTCCCTGAGGCCTGAGCCAAGAAAAAATCTTGTGAGTAAACAACAGGGATGATCCACCCAAGACAAACTATGCATGGTCAAAGCAAGTGATAATGATAGACACCTTGACTGAATACATGGTATCCCAAGTCCACCCCTGGAGAGAGGCAAGGTTAAGGACAGTTGAGAAACTAGCTCAGTCCTTCCACTCCAAAGGGAGAAAACCCTGCATTCAATTGCACGAGCACAGCGTTCATTCAAGGGGAACACCAGGTCTCGTCTGGTAACACTCATGTTCTCTCTTAAGTACCCGAACTTATTTTTGTAAAGCTCAAGCCACAATATCATGGGGCAACTCATAAGGTGCAGAACGTAATGTCATCTACTTGATGTTCTGCCCCACTGGTCCAACCGAGATAGGAACACCATTGACAACAAAGTTTCCATGTCCTAACAACTGTTGGACAATGGCTAAGGAGGACAGGGTCGCGATATAATGTCCAGCACCAAAATGTTGGAGGCACTCAAGAACATTACCATCGAGGGTCTCACACAATGTATTTAACACCATAGACGGTAAGGAGTCCATCTGGATGACAAATCTGGCTGACTGTGGTCATGCCAGGTACGAATGGGTGGCGGAACTCATCCCGATCAACTTTTAAGTCTTAAAAATTTGTCCAACGTTAAACTGGCGAGAATACTAAATAACAAATGATCAATCAAAAAAGTAAAAGAACAACTTACAATATATGTACACTCTGTGCACTCAGACAAGTAGAACACCGATCACCGCCGAAGATAAATCGCTTCCGCACAGCTCCAGGCTCGTCCCCACTGAATATTTGAAGGAAAGAAGACCACTCTATAATGTATTGTTTTTATAGTTAAGAAACTCAAACATCAATAACATGTACACAGATCTGTCAGTTTCGTAAATACTTCAACTGCTTGATATCTTAAATATTAAATTACATAATTCTTTATTTATTTATTTTTAGCAAAATTGTTTTGTCAGATATCATGTTTGTGCAATGAAATGTTCCAAAATGTCGTTATATACGAACATTTGTGCTTCTACCTAGCAACAGAAAATGAAACTATTATGAAATATGGAGATAATATACGTATAAAACTGAACTCACTGCTAAATAGTAGTTTAACTTTATGTTCTTTCCCCACAAAAATACGTTTGGTAGAAAACATAATAATATTACTGTTATATATTAATTAAGCTGGTATATCCTCTTTGAGAAAAATATTTTTAATTACTACTTTCAAAAGACATAGTACTTAATTATATGCCATAATTAAACGACTGAAACAAAATTAAAGAGATTGTAAATGCCAATGTTTGTTTTAAATAGTATAACAAATAATGACTTTTTTTTAATTAAGATTAATTTTTCTATATCTATCTATTTATTTTCTAAAATAAGAAACTAATAAAACGTAAGTTAGACATAATTTATAGG
>NW_013666728.1:334098-338931 GCF_000517525.1 Limulus polyphemus | reverse complement strand
AAACAAACTATAAACCACCAGCTGTACTTAACACGTTTGTGGTATTTTTGCCACCAGCTGTAATTAATATGCCTGAAGGATATAAACCACCAGATGTAGTTAATACACCTGAAGGATATAAAATAAAACACCATCTGAATGAAACACATCTGTAGTATTTTTGCCACCAGCTATGTTTAACACGTTTGTGGTGTCTTTGCCACCAGCTAGTTAATACATCTGAAGCTATAAAAATGTTTGCTTTATATGTACTGTGAACTTATTGATGGATAAATTGTTATTCACACTTCACATAAATGGTTTTTGGCACCTATGTGCTCCACATCCCCACAACTTACTATAGACTATCATAACTTTATTCTGCAATAAGGAGAATTGAGCAAACTTTGCTACCTTGGTGTGTATAGTTCAATTGACCATAACTTTTTCTTCTATGTATTTTTGGTCATCATATTTTTCCACTGAGTAGCCTATACCACAAGTAACAGCACCAGGATATGTATTCGATATAATGCTATTTGTATCTTTATTAATTGAATATTTAACGTACCCGCATCCATGAAAGTTGGGGTGGGGTGGTGGGGGGAAGCCATGTAAGTTTAATAAAGCTGGTAATAATAGTATAAGCACATTAATTGGAAGAAGAGGGGGCATGCTCCCCTTCTACCCTACGTGTTAGAGTGTTAGGCACCTATACGCTCAACCATCGCATAAACCCCTTTATATGTGTTGTAATGAAATAACATGCGGCAGTATCATGTTTTCAAATAGAACACACGTGCGGAAGTCAAGTTTTTACATTATTCAAATTCTCATTGCAACCGTCAAAAGAACGTGAATAACGTTTAAGCTCGTTTCCTGCTCTAAATATTTGTACAGTGTGGTTCGTTGCGTTATGTTTTAAAATGAACCCTGCCCATTTTGCTTGCTATCAAAAAGAATTGTTTGTCATGAAGAACAAATCTACACAATGGGCTATATATGCTGTGCCAACCGCGGGTATTAAAACCCACTTTATAGTGCTATAAGCCTCTCAAACTTAGTGCTGGGCCAGCGGCTTTTCTCACAATGAAACCAGTTAAGTCACTAAAGGAGGACATAAAAAAAAACCTCAATTTATCGAAGAACAGCCTTCCTTTGAGTTAATTCAACCAAAACAAACAAACAAACAAAAAAACGGATAATGAAAAGCCAGCATCATCCATCGTAATCTTTTCATTTGTCAAAATTCTCCTCTTTGGTTTCCAGGGAGTTCTAACAACTGAAAGAAAAAAAATCCACACCACTTATAATCTTTCTCTTCTACAATTAGCTATTTTTTAGTTTGTAGCTTCGCTACTATTATTTTTTCTAGAACCTTCCAAATCCAAAGCTTACATTTTTCCAGAGAAATTTAATTTATTTTTATGATGTCAACATGACTTAAGAGTTATCAGGATGAAAACTAGATTTAACTTTCCGTGGATGGGAGAAATTTTTCTTCAAAAAATTGACTTTAGCAGATTAGCAGACAAACACGTTTGCCCCAAGCGGAATTTTACGGGTTTTAGATATGATATATAGTGAACATTTCCGGTTTTAATGATATCAAGTACAGCTTGGCATCAATGCTTTCCAGGTAGGCCTCATTTTTATTGTTGCATGGATTGTTAAAAACTCTTAAAATATCAAAAGAGTCCGATCTGCCTGTAAAGATGACAGCTTAATATCACCGAAGTTGTCATCAAGGAAAACTGTCCTATTTAAGTAGTCTTTTATGAATATATATATCGCTTCCTGTTTTGAACTACAAATAAAAGCGTCACAAAAAATGCAAACTTGAATCTAAGGAAGAAAGCTATTTTCAAACAAAGGACGATCAAACAACTTTCATATACAGTTGGATGCTGGAAAGTATTGAATAAAAATGGAACCCTTGCATTTGGGGGGAAACCACGCGTTCGGTTGCCTCTCAGCAACAACGCGTTAATGAACGAAGACAGCAACGATATGAGTTTATCTAGTTAACTAAAAACCATGCCTAAACTACAATGTTTGCAGCAGGCTTACCATAAAACGTTTAAACAAAGATATCGAAAAGAAACTCATTACACTCTTCTTTTAACATCTACAGTAGGTGTGCAGCGTCCCCTTCCACCATCCTTAGTTTTCTCTTCTTGTCACATGTTACATGGATGGCTAACTTTAGTTTGTTTGTTTATAATGTCGCGCAAAGCTACACGAGGCCTATCTGCGCTAGCCGTCCCTAATTTAGCAGTGTAAGACTAGAGGGAAGGCAGCTAGTTATCACCATCCACCGCCAACTCTTGGGCTACTCTTTTACAAACGAATAGTGGGATTGACCGTCACATTATAACGCCCCCACGGCTGAAAGGGCGAGCATGTTTGGTGTGACGGGAATTCGAACCCGCGACCCTCAGATTGCGAGTCGAGCGCCCTAACCACCTGGCCATGCCGAGCGGCTGACTTTAGATAGTTATAGAAAAGTAGCTTGATTAAATGTAAATATATCAAATCACCAAGAATTTATCAAAAAACCGTTTCCTTATCAGTAATCAATCAACAGTTTTCAACATTAGCTGAAGAAAAGAATGGATATCAAAACGATCGACAGCCAAACTGATCACGTGATTACCGTGTAACGCCTCTAATGACAAGTATGAGATTCCCCACATAGCCCTAGTTCACATGATGTAGTCTTCGAACTTGATCTAAGACAATTTCGTGTTAACTAGGGTTTTGTGAGGTAGTTATTACAGAGGTTGCAACCTTTGTAATAACTACACCACCTAGTCCTAGTTCACATGATATAGTCTTCGAACTGAACCCCTGTGATAACTACCCCATATAACCCTAGTTAATAGGAAGTCTTATAACAAAACCTCTTTAATAACTACACCACATAGCACTAGTTCACATGATATAGTCTTCGACCAGAACCTCTAAGATAACTACCCCATATAACCCTAGTTAATATGAAGTCTTATAACAAAACCTCTTTAATAACTACCCCACATAGTCTAGTTAACGTGGATTAATCTTATAACAGAACCTATGTAACAACTACCCCGCATAATCTAGTTGACATAAGGTAGTCTTAGATCACAAGCTCTGTAATAACTAATCTATATAACCCTAGTTAACATGAATTTGTCTTTCATGATAACTTCTGTATTAACTACCCTACATAGTTTTAATTAATATGACGTATTTTTCGAATAATTTTAATAACTACCCCAAATAACAATAGTTAACATGATGTATTCTTATAACAAAACCTCTGTAATAACTACCCTAGAAACCTGTAGTTCATTATTCATTAATTATCTCCAACATACTTACTGACTACATACTTGTTAAGTGTTGTGTCGATGAAGAAAGAAATGATCTAATCTGGCTGTTATAATCTATCACAATTTCACTCAACAATGTTACCACAACAGATAAACAACATTATTTCCATACCATTAGTTTGTTCACAGTAATTGTCGATAGGTTATGTTTGTTACTGATTTAATATTAACGTGGTATAAGCATATCTTGTAGGATTCTAAGTTATTTATATACTAGACTGTTACTGACTGTATTTACAGCTTTAGTGAGTTGTCTCGTCTGTTCGTGTTATTTAATTGGTAGATTCTTTTACGTCATTACTAGATTTATTGAATATATTTGCAAAATTACTTTCTCTACGATAAACTGTACACTAAAGGAATATTTTAAATTAGGCGAACACAATAAAGTGAAATATTCCTAACGAGGATAATATTCTATAAATGAGTAATTACCTTTTTTAAAAAAATAAAAACGATGTTTTTGTATCCTTAACGGGTTTAGCAAGTTCCCACCACACACACACACACACACCGAACAGTTGCTAACACGAAAGCAGAAGTCGACACTCTTGGTTGCTACAGTAAGTCATATTCAGATTAAGTTAATATATCTCCTTTTATCGAAACATCGAGACATTCCCTCAGAAAACTCATCGTAACACTGTATTTCCAATTCTTACATCAACTCACTTCATTCCTTCCACTTGCTGCTTATGCTCTGAGCGGAAATTAAGTACCGTTATATCCCCTACATCAGTTTTAGTCTCGGGTATCGCCGCTAGGGTCCGGAAAAGGTCTTTGGAAAGCTGAATTGTTCTCGTTCAACCTGTCAACTCGTCGAGCTTCTCATCCACCATTAGCGTCAATGGCATGTGTGAGAAAATAATGATGTACATCCCAGCTGTTACTAAAGTTGTCAGTAAGAAACCAGGTCATGTAGGGTATGGAATGTTAGTCTTAAACGAAACTGGAACCTAGAGGACAAAGAGGCTTAGCTACATAATAACCTCCATCATTATTGCCCTAATATCTTTCGTGTGAAGAAAATGATTTGTCTATCTAACTCTAGAAAATGTGACATTTGGTATCGATGTCTGTGTATTGTTTAACGGTTTTATTTACAACTCAAAATATTTGAAAGACAGTCTCACAAAACAACAACAACAACAACAACAAAAAAAAACAACGAAGAAAGAATAATTAAAATTAACTTGTGATATTTCCTTTCCAATTATATTTTCTCTTTATATACTAGATGGCGCTAAAATTCTCATATTAAGGCATTACTGTTGTAGTCGCAATCTTTACAACAAATCTATGGACGATTTTTCTTTTTTTTTTGAAAAATGGTGGACCATTTTGAGTTTTCCCTAACCTAGGAAACATTATATCTCGACCTGAGTTTATTAAAAACTGCTTCATCTATTAAGCTAAAGTGATTTTAATCTAAACGTAAAATGATTTTATTTGTGAACTCATTTGAATAAATAATGGCTGG
>NW_013666728.1:329224-333136 GCF_000517525.1 Limulus polyphemus | reverse complement strand
TGGAGACGGCTTAAATGGGCAATGAAGAAAAACTTTAACATGACAGCAAATGTACAACGTTTCGACAAGGTTTTGTCATCATCAGGTCATTTGAATAAAATTTAAATAATGAATTATAATATCGTATTCCTCAACTGGATTGTGGAGCGTTGGTAATAACGAAGGATTTAGTTAGAGAAACGATGTGACATCTTAATAACGGAGGCTCAACTTGAGAAACGATGTGATTTCTTAATGACGGAGGCTTAACTTGAGAAACGATGTGATTTCTTAATAACGGAGGCTTAACTTGAGAAACGACGTGATTTCTTAATAACGGAAGCTTAACTTGAGAAACGATGTGATTTCTTAATAACGGAGGCTTAACTTGAGAAACGACGTGATTTCTTAATAACGGAAGCTTAACTTGAGAAACGACGTGATTTCTTAATAACGGAAGCTTAACTTGAGAAACGACGTGATTTCTTAATAATGGAAGCTTAACTTGAGAAATGACGTGATTTCTTAATAACGAAGATAAAGTCAGAGAAACCATGCGGTTTCTTAATAACGGAGGATCAAGTTAGAGAAACGACGTGATTTTTTAAATAAAGAGGATCAAGTTGGAGAAATTATTTGATTTCTTAATAACAAAATTTAATGTTAAAGCAATGATCCAACTTCTTAATAAAGAGGATCAAGTTCGATAAACAATATTATTTTATTTCAGAGAAGATAGGAGAAGAACTAAGGCACATGATAAACTGACACTCAAACTCATTTGACATCAGGGCTTACAGCAAAATGTGCCAAGTATTTTCGTAGATTTTCCCATTAAAACATGTTGGAATTTTAAAAAATGCAAGAAAAAACATTTAAGATTATATGGTGCTTGTTTAATCATAGGCATTTAATAACGCATTTGATCATAAGAAATAATTCAATGGGGTTTTAATTTTCACGTTCAATATATTAAGGAGACTTTCAACTCTTTAACTGGAGGCCTCTTCAGGAAAGGAGCTGAAAACTTGCTAAAAAAATATTGAACTTATTATATATATATAGTTCAAAACTCAATTCAGTTATTCTCATGGTTAAATGACCTACGTATTAGATAAATGAAACAGAACTATATTTGAATGCTTAATAAACTAAACATTATTAAGGTTATGTTATATAACCAAAAACATTTAGCAAAGGCGTTTATGAATAATATATATTTGATTAAATCTCAGCAATAGATAAACCATCGTTACATTTATAAAATCCGCCTGACGTTTGATCGAGGATGTTAACTAATGATGCTTGATCAAAAATATAGATTAGGGCTGTTGATTTGTTTTGAATTTCGCGCAGAGGGCTTTCTGCGCTAGCCGTCCCTAATTTAGCTGTGAAAGACTAGAGGGAAGGCAGCTAGTCATCACCACCCACCGCCAACTCTTGGGCTACTCTTTTACCAACGAATAGTGAGATTGATCGTCACATTATAACGCCCCCACGGCTGAAAGGGAGAGCATGGTTGATTCGAATCCGCGACCCTCAGATTGCGAGTCCAGCGCTCTAACTACCAGGCCATGCCGGGGTCTAGGACTATTCGATGTTTGTTTTTCGTTTATATCAGATCAACCATTCCTTTGTGCGAAATTAGCTTCCGGTAGAATATTGTGTTTATGAAATACTCGTTTTTCTTGTTTCACACCAAATGGATACAATGTATTTACAAAGTGAAACATAAATATAAAATACGTGAACGCCCGATAACATAACAATAACATAAATGTTTTTCACATGCACATAAAGGACGTTTACTTACTTTTATTTATTTACATTTAGGCTGATACAAGTCACCTTAATAGCAGTATAGTGTCATTTATTAGACCTATGTTGGTAGTGGTGAGTCGCAACAAGTTAAAGTTGATATAAAAACCTTTCAAACACAGCGTTTGTGGATACATATTTCCAGAAGAATAGTTTTGTAGTCGGTACTTTTGGACTGAAGAGTTTAATGCGATAGCGTCTCGGTAGTAGATTTATTACTTGGAAATGACATAAAACAATTCTTGCAAATCGCATTACATATCTTTTCTGTCCAGGTTACGAATCTTGACCGACAGAGCATGTTAGCGAATGGGGTTCCGTAGCGGATTCGGAAAATTTACATTTTAATAGAAGTGAATCAGCTTGTTACGAACAGCGGTTGCATTGTTTGGAGTTGATGTTATCTCTGTGTGTATGTGTAATTAACGTAATCTTTCAAACATCTTATCTTCGCTCTTTATTTTTAAAGATGGTTGCGTGATTGCTAATTTATTAGCTTAAGACATGTAAGTGTACAGGTGCAATGTCCTAAGGGAATTATCCAGAATACGTTACATAACTTGATTAATTGGCTGATTAAAATAATTAAAAAAAAACATCAAAAAGAATCACTAATACTAACCGAATGTGCAGATTCAGTCAATCTGATTATGTTATAGATAAATCAATTCAAATACTATTTATTATTATTTTTTATTGGAAGCGTGTAATGGGATGATTAAGATTAAAGTGTCAAACTATTGTTTCATTCCATTTTCTGCCCTAAAAAAATTAGATTTCTTGGAATTCGGATGTTATTGAAATAATCAATTAAAATGATTGTTGTAAATTCTTATATTTTTTTATCTCATATGGATATTCAAAAGAACCACTGGAATCAAAATGTTGTTTGTTTTTATTTATATTCTGGATCGGCAGGTAGCGCTTTCGCAAGCTTTTACATTGTAATTCAGTTCTTTTTTTTTGTTATTTTGTTTGTAATTAAGCCCACAAAGCTACGCAATGGGCTATATATGTGTGTGTGTGTGCTCTGCCCACCACGGGTATCGAAACCCGGTTTCTAGCGTTGTAAGTCCGCAGACATACCGCTGTGCTACTGGGAGGCTGCACTTCAGCCAACCTATTTAAAGACAAGAGAATCCTCAATAGCCGCGGATGTAATTAGATTTCAAATCGGTGAAGAGATGGAGCTATGATTAAAAATTTGTTTGGTTTTTTGGTTTTGATTTTCGCGCAAAGGTACACGAGGGCTATCTGCGCTGGACGTCCCTAATTTAACAGTGAAAGACTAGAAGGGAGGCAGCTAGTCATTATCACCCACCGCTAACTCTTGGGCTACTCTTTTACCAACGAATAGTGGGATTGACCGTCACATTATAACGCACCCACGGCTGAAAGGGCGAGCATGTTTGGTGTGACGGGGATTCGAATCCGCGACTCTCAGATTGCGAGTCGAGCGCCCTAACCACATGACCTTGCCGGGCCATGTTAACATGAACAATATTAAGATTCTCTGAACATTTTTCCAATTTTATCTTAAGTACTCGTGACTTATTACAATAACCTTTCTACTTGTTGTTTTCCATTTTGGTTTTCTTATGGTTAACAGAAAAAAGATTATCTGATGAAAGCAATTTTATTTTAAAATAATGGAAGTACTTTGAATTTAAATTAGTTTTATTATTTTCAAGTTTTAATTGTTTATAGATTTTTTATATAATATATAAAAATTAATGTCATGTTCTCATACGTGGATTATACTACTACTGTCATGTCCTCATGTGTGGATTATACTACTATTGTCATGTCCTCAAATTAAAGTCATGTCCTCATGTGTGGATTATACTACTACTGTCCTGTCCCCAAATTAATGTCATGTCCTCATGTGGGGATTATACTACTCCTGTCATGTCCCCAAATTAATGTCATGTCCTCATGTGGGTATTATACTACTACTGTCATGTCCCCAAATTAATGTCATGTCCTCATGTGTGGATTATACTACTACTGTCATGTCCACAAATTAATGTCATGTCCTCATGTGTGGATTATACTACTACTGTCATGTCCACAAATTAATGTCATGTCCTCATGTGTGGATTATACTACTACTGT
>NW_013666728.1:326520-328377 GCF_000517525.1 Limulus polyphemus | reverse complement strand
GAAGCTAAAAAGTAGCATATAAATATACGCCAGATTATACGATTGAAGCTAAAATGTAGCATATAAATATACGCCAGATTATACGACTGAAGCTAAAAAGTAGCATAT
Source organism: Limulus polyphemus (assembly GCF_000517525.1). Classification (NCBI taxonomy): domain Eukaryota; kingdom Metazoa; phylum Arthropoda; class Merostomata; order Xiphosura; family Limulidae; genus Limulus; species Limulus polyphemus. The sequence goes on along the minus strand of NW_013666728.1, from coordinate 328,269 downwards.
AAATATACGCCAGATTATACGATTGAAGCTAAAAAGTAGCATATAAATATACACCAGATTATACGATTGTAGCTAAAAGTAGCATATAAATATACGCCAGATTATACGATTGAAGCTAAAAAGTAGCATATAAATATGAATAATTATGGTTGTAACGAAAAATGTAGCATACAAGAATGTATCAATTTATATGATTGTAAATATAAACTTATACCGAAAATGTGTTGTTGTTCTAGCGCAAAGTTACACAAAGGGTTATCTGTCTATTGCGGGTAGTTCGAAATCCAGATTTATTCAAATAGAAAATATAACACTTTATAATGTTTTTTATTATTTACATCATTTTTAGGCCTAGTGGCTAGAATGCTGCGACTGTGAAATAGAAGGTTCACGGTTCGCAGCTCTTTGCTTCAAATACTCTCTTCGCACTTTGGAGCCACGGATGCGTTATAAGCGCAACAATGAAATCCCATTATTCGGTCAGACAAAAGTTATTGTTACGAGCTGTTGACAAACAACCTCCCCTCTAGTGAATCAGCTGAAAATTAGGATCAGCTATACATAGATAGCTCTTTGTTGCTCTGGTTACCAGTCAACCAGTTTTCAAACACCGACCCTGAACTTTTATAATCTCCCCCCCCCCCCCAAATCGTATTTTAATGTGTATCGTGCAATTCAAAATACGGTTTTCAATTATGTGCAGGGCATTTAAGAAATAAAATATTTTATATGAACACATTTCACGGGGTGATTTATTTGTTTGTTTGTTGTCAGGCGCAAAGGAACACAATGGGCTATCTGTGCTATGCTCATCACTTCACTTTTTCCCTTAACCCTCGGGGTCGTTGTGACACCACTGACGACCTTGCAACCAGCTCTCTTCATCTTTCCCGGTTTTCCACCACCCTCTGGGGGTTCACTTGTCCACTTTTTGATGTTGTATTCCCAGCTCTTTTTCTGTCTGCCTCTCACGGTGCATTGCAAGATGGTCTTTGCCAAGTCAGCTGACCGTGAGACGTGACCATACCACATCAGTTTGCGTTTTTTGACAGTGGTCAAGAGATCTTCGTATGGTCCAATAGCTTGTTGTGGACCTCTTCGTTCGTAACACGGTCTTCATATGAGATGCGCAAGATCTTTCTGTAACAACTCATTTCCATGGCCTGTATTCTTCTTTTTAGATCTGCTGTGAGGGTCCATGTTTCACAAACATACAGAAATATGGACGTGAAAAGGGAGCGCAACAGCCTAATTGTGCGACTAAGAGCGATTTTGTTGTCGTTCCGTATTGGTTTCAACCTTGCCAGTGCTGTTGTTGTGTGCACAATCCTGGAAAATATCTCAGGTTTGGAACTCTCATCTGTGACAAATGATCCCAAGTAGTTAAAACTTTTTACTGTTTCACGTCTTTGTCCACGTATATTGATCTCAATGCTGATGTCATTGGTGTTGTTGTTCATCAGTTGAGTCTTCTCGGCACTGATCTCCATGCCGTAAGCTGTAGATGTGTCAAAACCAGGTTTTGATTGTAACAATTCTTCAGATTTACCTAACCTGCTTTAAAACTTCGTGTAGTGGAATCCAAATGTTTTTACTGTCCTAATCGTTATTCTAATTTTTAGGGCTAGCCGTCACTATGGGTCGAACTCAAAACTCACAAGTTCTTTGCCCCCCAGTGGCAGAGCAGTATGTCTGCGGACTTACAACGCTAGAAACCGGGTTTCGATACCCGTGGTAGGCAGAGCACAG
>NW_013666728.1:323268-325644 GCF_000517525.1 Limulus polyphemus | reverse complement strand
AAACAAACAAACACAAGTTCTTTATTTAAAAGTGCTTATATATGTAATTGTGTTTGCGCGCGCAAGCGTTAAGTGTACACCAATAGCTAGAGTGATAATAATTCATTGATTAAATTGTTTATTGTTTGTAATTAAGCACAAAGCTACACAATGGGCTATCTGTGCTCTGCCCACAACGGGTATCGAAACCCAGATTCTAGCGTTGTAAGTCCGCAGGCATACCGCTGTGCCACTGGGGGGCTCATTAATTAAAACCAAACAAAATTCACAAGGACCAACAGCTATCAACACTGAAATAATCTGTACACTTAGTCGTATGCAACATATATATATGTGTAGACCTGTCTCATTTCTGTGTTGTACCAATGTTGTATCGTCTTGAATCTATATATATATATATTTATTTATAATAGCGAATGATTTCATATGTGAAATGAATAGTTGCGTTTCGTAATTTCTTCTAAGAATCAAATCATAGGATAAGCAGAAATAAACTGAAATTTAATAATCGCCTGAGGTGTTTTTTCTTTTTGAATAAGACTGTATTGAGTTTGTTTTCAGGCAAAGAGAAAGAGGTCTTGTTGCTTGTTCACAATCTGCGTCATTACCTTTCCGATAGGAACGTTAAGTGCTAGGCTAGTGACCCACGCAGGCCTCGTTACGTTGACGGCAGTGTTACTGGGAAAAAGATTGAGGTGACGTAGTTATATTTTTAACGTGCTTTCTGTAACCACCAGAGGCCGCTGAAATGTTACGATGGTAATTTTTGCAAATTAATTTCCCACCCTTCCCTTCGGGTCGTTGACAATGCGCACTTTTTGTAGGCTTTTCAACAAGAAATAATCTATTACAAGCATTGAGAGGTCACAAGCATACACTAAAACCCTCTTTTCAATCGTGCCTGATCTTTTCAAGCTTAGCCCAGAAAAACTTGGTAATGCACAGATAAGTAATGTGACATTTGAAGCCCGATGCTTCAAGGTTGAAGAGAAAGAAGTTCCTTACTGAAACATTTAAGAAACACTGTAACGTGTTTGATTACTCTTTACCGCATCTAAATGCTCACTAAGTGTTCGAATCCAGTAAAAGTAATCCTGAAACACCAGACACATTAAAAGTACGTTTTGAAATCATCATGAGACACATTAAAAGTACGTTATCAAATCATCATGAGACACATTAAAAGTATAAGTTTGAAATAATCAAGAGACACATTAAAAGTACGTTTTGAAATCATCATGAGACACATTAAAAGTACGTTATCAAATCATCATGAGACACGTTAAAAGTACATTTTGAAATCGTAATGAGACACATTAAAAGTACGTTATCAATTCATCATGATACTCATAAAAGTATCGTATAAAATCATCATGAGACACATTAAAAGTACATTTTGAAATCGTCATGCTTTTAGAGCTTTTTCCGAAATTTCCGATCACAATTTCCCATTGGTCTTTAAATCATCTCATTTCAGCGGGATTCCTACAAGTTACCTGCTTCTTACCAGAACAATATAGTTGTCTTGATTATTTCAAAACGTATACTTTTAATGTGTCTCATGATGACTTCTGTTATATTTAGTTTCCCGGAAAGACATTGTTTGCCATTACAAGTGAGAACATATTGAAATTAATTTGATAATTCCAATTTTATATTTATTGAGACTTTAAGATTATTGAGTGGGTAATTCATTGTTATCTTGATCGATATGTCAATTGTTGCAATGATGGGCGCGGTCCTCTGAGAGCGCTTTGGATTTCTTATCTGGCAAGCATGGTTTAAATCGATGCGATACCACAAAATGTTCCCCGCATTTTAAGCTGAGAGTGCATTATAAGTGTGACAGTCAATCATTTAGCTTGGATGATGGTTTGAGTGGTAGGATGCTACCGAATGCCTGTCTTCTCTTTGGTCAGTAGTTTGAGATTAGGGACGACGGCTATCTGACATCTTACTCTAAGGACTGTCCATCAGTATTTGTGTGTGTGTGAGTTGGCGGGCTCGATTACCGTAGTTTTTGATATGGTAACTGGAAAATGTCCGACGCCTGGGCTATTTTGTTTTAGGATTTTTGCACGAGAAAGATGGTAAAAATTCCCTGAAATACAGACGTTTCCACTTTTCTTATAGGCTTTTGGCTTTAAATTTAAAGACATGAGTAATTAATCAGTTAAATGAGTCAATTATTTCCTTCCACAAAACAGGGTATACAATTAGCATATAAGAGGATCATTGGGGATTTATTAACAATAGGAAGGGGAACATTATCCCTTGTACAATTTGTATTTCCTTAACGAGTACCCTCAGCTAGTATTAATTAATAATTACCAAAATACCAAAGACTATAACGTCGAAACATGTAGAGTCGTCAAC
>NW_013666728.1:310508-322268 GCF_000517525.1 Limulus polyphemus | reverse complement strand
TTACCAAAGACTACAATGACTTTGCGTATAAAAGTGAATAACAAAATGTATCTTCCTACCCATTCGTTTGACTAGCTGGCTTGCTACGCGTGTGTAAGAAGAAGGATTATTAAAGCAATTGTCATTAAATCCCCCAAATATAGTGAGTAATCGATTGTAGGTGGAAATGTGCGTGGATGAGAACGTGGCCATTACCTCATATCGGCCACGTTTCTCTACATCGTTGTCTCGATCCTTATGGTAAAATTAGAACTTGCTACAGGCAATGAATGTGATAATCTATTCTTAACTAGAGGCCGTAGGAAGTGGGAGATAATACTAGGCCTAGAGTTGGACTGAAAATTACAGCATATTATATGAACATTACTAGGTAATAGCTATATCTTTCTCGTAGGTCTGAATAAAAATTGCGAGGACTCAAATGACATTACCTTATGCTTCGAGATTACTGATATAAAGCTCACGGAATCTTTGTCAATGAAGTAAAAGAGTTCGGCACATTCTGTTCATAGGTCATAATAAACTGGTTCTAATGTTCAGAATGTACGTTGCTGCATCAAAGTAGGCCTCGTAGATTGAATAATGTTATCACAAAAGGTATTGAATAGACATACATAGATTACATACTAAAATTTTATGAGTCTACCTTCTTCTTCTTTTTTTTTACATTTTAGCTTATCTATTAGATCTTCCCTAAATATTTCCTGCTTTTGATATTAAAAATATGGAACTAAAGAGGTTTGTTGTTTAAACACGAAAAAACAACAACTAGGAGCGTAGATGCTTCGTGATGAAGAATTAGTCTGTATTGAAAATCTGAATTTTAAAACGGATTTAAATACTAAACAAAAGCAAGATTTCTTGAAAAAATTTCTCATGATTTCGTTTGTTAGAATAATGAAAGATTTTTTTTCATATTTTATTAGATTGTTAAATAAAAAATGAAAGTTAAAAAAACCAACCTCCAGATAATTATAAAATAACTTTTATTTTAACTAACGTTTCGCCTTTGCGGTTATTTCAGCAAAGGCGAAACGTACGGTGGAAATAAAAAGTTCGTTTATAATTATCTGGAGTGTAAAGGTCGTGTTTTTTTAAACTTTATTATCAAAATGTGTAAATCCCTTCAATATGTACTACAAATTCTGAAAGACAACATAAGAAATAAAGAAAACAAAGACAACTATTTTTTATTAAATTTCAGTGTTTAAAATTCACAAGACAGTTCGTTAATGTAATTACGAATTCAGCTATTCCATTTTGTTAACATAGAAATTGCTGTTACAAGTTGTGACGTAAGATTAATATTTCATAACGAAATAATTACCAGAGTCCATTTTATTGACAAGAAACTTGCACAAACATCTATAGAGATGAAAACAAATTCACTCTAATCTCTGTCTTCGTACTAGGCAGGTTTTTCATTGGACTCTTATTACAGTAATATACTGGCTTAGAGCGACTATTATTTATAGGCGTGGTTAAGACATAGTTTCCGCTTCAATTTTTGATTTTAGGAAAAATGTGGTGAAAATGTTTTAGAGAACATTAGGTCTTCCGGTTGAAATAGAAAAGTGACCTGTGTTCAATCCTACAAGTAAAAATACTGATTATTTGAAGCTTTCACAATATAGGCCTATATTGGTCGATTAATCTCTCAAATATCTCCAAGCAAATTAAATTAAAGGAACCAAACAGACAGCCAATTAACTAACAGTCTCTTAATCAAAGTTTCAAAGAATTGTTAGTAAAGAAAGCTAGCATTGTTAATCGGCAAATAAGGTAGAAAGGAATTATCGATAATCGTTTTGTTAAGAAGTGTTTTCCTTGATCCAGTCTAAAAACTCCGTAACTCGGGTGTAAACACCGGGATAGTTGGGCTCGGCACATCTAATGCCCCATGAAACAATTCCAACCAATGTCCATCGGCGATTAGGAGCCTCCCACATCAGTGGCCCTCCAGAGTCACCCTGAAATAAGTAGTCTAAGTTAGTTCGAATAGTCGGAGCTTGATATATTAACATCCCTCCAGTTTCGTACTTAAATAAGTAGTCTAAGTTAGTTCGAAATAAACGCATAAAACTCGCAACTTTCCACATCAGTAGCTCTTCAGAATTACACTGAAATAACTAATTTAAGGTAGTTCGTAGTGAGCCCAGAATTTCCTGAATAAAACAACAACAGAGAGTACGATAAAATGTACGCATATTAGTAGTATGTGACTTAGGGCATTATAACTGGGAAGAATTTGGTCTTTACGTCAGTTTTACACGTTATGAAATTAACTGACAATCACATATAAAATATATGTCAATATACATTGGATGTGATCTTTTTATCTAATTAAAAAACAACAAAAAACTTGTTATATTATATGTTACTCTTCTGTTTTATTTATCAAGGATTACTTCTCTTTTTTTTTAAGCCAAATTATTTACTACTCTTAAAACGCCCTTTCGAATGGAAAGAAAACAAATAATCAACAGTGAAATCAACTATCTTGCAACAAATGTTTTCTTTTCAAGATGGCCGCTTAATATTGGACTGTTTAAACTTATTGTTTGATTAGGTTGATGTATTTTTGGTTTCATGACTTACCTGACACGAGTCCTTGTCACCATTTTTAGAGCCAGCACAGAGAAATACATTTGTAATTGTCTGTACAAAAGTGTTGTTACACTCTTCGTTATCCCAGACAGGTATGCTTACTTCTCGCAAAACGTTGCTTGAAGCACCACCTAGTGGTAAGAAAGTGAACTATATAAAAAATGCTATATGTAAATCAGTTCCTGAAAAAATATTCAAAGTTTGGTAAGTCTAGTAGGAATAAGTTATTTTGTAAGAATCATTTTTAAATGCTAGTTTTATTTTGAGGATAAAAACATCCCCTGACAAAAATGTATCTCGTATACCTTAATAAAAAAACTACTGGAAATAATATACAAAAATCTGAGATAGCTATATAATCCTACGAAAGCTAGACCAAAATAATAGAATTTTTTTAAACTGAAATCTGTATTTGGGTTTCATAAAATAGGTCTACTTGTCGCCGTTCATAATTTTAAACTACTGACCAAAAAGAAGGCAGCGCCCCCCAGTGGCACAGCGTATGTCTGCGGGCTTATATTGCTAGAAACCGGGTTTCAATACCCGTGGTGGGCAGAGCACAGATAGCTCTTTATGTAGCTTTGTGCTTAATAACAAACAACAACAACAGAGAAGACAGCCAGTCAGCATCACCACTCACCATAATAGACGGCCTGTAACTCTTATAACGCACCTACAGCTTAAAGTGCGGGGAATATTTTATGGTACTGCACGGAATCGAACCCGGCTCGTCAGTTTCGATATCCAAAGCACCACCACAAGGTCAATCCGTTTGAATCCAGATCTACATGTTTCTGTTTATGCACATTTAATATTGATAAACTGACTTTGTCCAGGTAAAACAGTTTCACTCGTTGAATTCGGCACTGCTATGTTCTCTCGGTGGCTCATCGGTAAGCCTGAGGGCTTATAAAGCTAAAAATCAGGTTTTGATACCCGCAGTGTACAGATCACAGATAGCCCATTCTGTATCTTTGTGGTTAACAACAATCAAATCAAACTCTTAAGTCCTCTTAAAGGGGAGGGGGAACGTTCAAATAACTATCTTTTTCTCCATACTAACTCGCCCCCAGTGGCACAGCGGTAAGTCTGAAGGCTTTGTGCTTAACCACAAACAAGTCATACTAACTCTAAGAATCCGTGAGTGAAAATAAAGCAAAACCCGTTATAATATTTCAACCACACTAAATCTGCCATTTCCAGTGCCGACAAGACTTTTCGTACAACACCAGGGCTCATCAGGCCGGCTGAGATAGGACAGCCATAGTAGTGGTCTAGGTGATATATATATCAATTTTCATGAACAACACGTTTTAAGGGTGTGAATAAAATTAAGCGACTATGTAATAATTGTTACCAATTCTATTTAAGTTTATAGTTAAGAATTATTCTATGTACTTATTTTATTTGAATTAAGTTCACTATCATTCACAAGAACAGGCGAACCAGCAAGCTAGTCTTGTTATACTCGGAGCGAGTCATGTAACTACAGAGTCAATGGGAAAACACTACATATGTAATTCTAAGAACCTCTGAGTAAAAGTAAAGTAGAACACGTTACAATATGTCAACTACACTATATCTACAGTATTCTGAGGACGTGTTTATGAGACACAATATACAGTTAAACAACAAAGAATCTTAAATGTTGTGACATTATTTCGTATTCAGTAGATAAAGCACTTCAACAATTGACCACAGTATTCAAATATTACTCAAATATTGTTATGGGGAGAACGTAGCATTATTGTAATTAATTATACTTGTCATTAAAACATTATTATCAGGTGAATATAGTGTACATAGTGTGGTCAAAATACTATTACACACTATTATTATTCTTCTTGAAAAATCCCTAGGGAATGCAGAAAGAACTCAGTGTTAAATAATATAGTAGGCCTAATACTAAAGTCTAACGTCAAGTATAAATAATTGAATTACTTTGATATTGTTTTACGTACTAGTACTTAAATTACTTAATTCAATATAAATTAGCCCGAATTTGTTTCTGTAGTATACTTAAAAAAGAAATGTAATTAATTCTTCGTTAACCCTGGAAATTTATGTTTTTTTTTTTTACAGAAACAGAAATCATCTGTCCCGGAAATGCTCACTTCAGTTTAGGAAAATAAAAATATTTTTAATTCTTCACTTCTCCTACATATTATATGTATTTTCACTATTATTTCACAGAAAAAAAAAAGACAATAAGTATCTTAACACAAAAATATACAACTTTATTATCTCATTCACCATAGTGTGTGTGTGATGCAAAACAACAACAACCAAACAAAACATTATATTATTATAGATAAAGAATGCTAACCGTATGCTACTGTTCCCCAACCAGTCACTGTAGCTAATTTGCTTCGAAGATCACTGCGTGGGTCTGGCAAACAAATAGGGCGGATGAAATCTGAATACGCCACAGGTTTTTCCAGTCGTAACAGCGCAATATCGTTGTAGTATCTGACTTTGTCAAAATTAGGGTGGCTTTTTATTTCAGCGACAGGGATATCTGTAGGAGAGTTATCACTTGTCTTACTAAAGTCGTACTCACCCAACCTCACCTTGATCGAATCTGCTGTAAGCCTACAATACAAACAACAACAACAACATAAGATAGTTATCACTTGTCTTACTAAAGTCGTACTCACCCAACCTCACCTTGATCGAATCTGCTGTAAGCCTACAATACAAACAACAGCAACATAAGATAGTTATCACTTGTCTTACTAAAGTCGTACTCACCCAACCTCACCTTGATCTTATCTGCTGTGAACATATAATACAACAACAACAACATAAGATAGTTATCACTTGTCTTACTAAAGTCGTACTCACCCAACCTCACCTTGATCTTATCTGCTGTGAACATATAATACAAACAACAACAACATAAGATAGTTATCACTTGTCTTACTAAAGTCGTACTCACCCAACCTCACCTTGATCTTATCTGCTGTGAACATATAATACAAACAACAACAACATAAGATAGTTATCACTTGTCTTACTAAAGTCGTACTCACCCAACCTCACTTTGGTCATATCTGCTATGAACCTACTATACAAACAGCAACTTACTTATAAGGTTCAAGCATGGAATAACCGTTGGAAATTAACAGTTTGATATACAAAACAACTGTTTTGGTTATGATAGATTTGTTTTCATGCTACATCATCAATGGTTACCGTAATTATTATTCAAGTGAACTACAACGGTTCTAAAGCCCGGTATCTAAGAGAAAGAACTTACAACGGAACGACTAAACATAGATTTGTTTTAATGCTACATCATCAATGGTTACCGTAATTATTATGTAAGTGAACTACAACCGTTCTAAAATCTGAGAGCGCACACAGATAGAACATTATATAAATTTGTGTTAAAATCCAAGGAAACCGTCCCGTTTAACAATATTCATAGTTCTGCTATCTGTTGGTCCTTTTTATAAATGTTGATATTTATTTATTTGCTTACATCTAAAATAATGACATCTTCAACCTACCTTTGTGTACAGTGAGCAGCAGTAAGAACAAAATTTCGGTTAATGAGCGCACCACCACAGAACTGGCCAGTCAAATCCGCTGGTCCCCGTATCAGGGCAGCCTGTTTGAATTAAAACAGTTCATTCACATATAAAAAATGGAAAGTTAAAAAATAATGTTTGATGAATCATTCTAGTAGGTGTTAAACCGATAATTTTTATATAAGGTAAACTAAGCTTATCTGCATTAAGGTAACCACAAACTGAACAAATCTGAGGGTCGCGGGTTCGAATCCCCGTCACACCAAACATGCTCGCCCTTTCAGCCGTGGGGGCGTTATAGTGTGACGGTCAATCCCACTATTTGTTGGTAAAAAGAGTAGTCCAAGAGTTGGCGGTGGGTGGTAATGACTAGCTGCCTTCCCTCTAGTCTTACACTGCTAAATTAGGGACGGCTAGCGCAGATAGCCCTCGTATAGCTTTGCGCGAAATCTATAACAATATAACAATCTTTCTACGAGAGAAAATTGTTAACTGAGTTATTCTATTTTATTGTGTTTCAATACTTGCCGATAGGCGGTGAGACTTTTCAAATCTTGTACAACTGAGTTACAAATAGTTATTAAGTGGTTCACTGAATCTGTCAGAGAGTTAGTATTTGAAATAGCTCAGTAAATTTATGGTGTTGTATAAGTAGTATGGCCCTAGCTCAGAGGTGATGGTAAGGTAGAGTGGGGGATTTTTTTTGGGGGGGCTTAAGCTACAACAAAACAAGCTTTAGTTTCCTTTGTAGCCTCCGCATCTAACGAACAATACTTGCTGTTAAAATTGGTTCACTTCCATAAAACTACAATATGTGTGTCTATAAAAATGAACAATGTAGCCCCCTCAATTTTTTCGTCGAGTTCTCTTAAGCCCCCTCATCGAGAAATGGCTTGCGCACCTCCACTCTAATGTTAAAATTGGTTCACTTTCATAATACTACAGTATGTGTGTCCACAAAATGAAGAGTGTAGCCCCCTTAATTTTTTCGTCGAGCTCGCTTTAGCCTCCTCGTCGGGAAATGGTGTCCCTTCCTCCTACGAACGTAAATATTATCCAAGAATACGTTAAGTTGACGTCCCTAGTTTTGCTGTATCTTAAAAACTATTTCATAAGTTAATGCACTTTCATTATTTAAAACAATTCCCTTTGTAAATTAAAAAAAAGCAAAACACACACACACACATACAAAATAGAAAAACAAAGGGTTTCTTTCTTACAATTACATTTGTAAATTTTATATTAACCGAATGTGAAATAAATTAAAACCTATATTTAAATAACGTGAATTACTAGTTGTATCATATACTTTTCACTATAAATCTAATTCTTTTGGCTTTCTTACCATCCATAACCAGTCGCCAGGATCTGCCTCCTTTCCTCCAACTATTCTCGTCTTAAAGTTAAGGCCACATTCTAAAGAAAGAACAAGTACCGAAAATAAAGAACATCCGGTACATAACTATCATCCTTTCACTAAGCCTAATTTCTTCATTATATATATATGAATAACAAACACTAATTTAAACATTTTATTCGGTTTGATGGAAATATATTTTTACCATTACATTTTAATGTGAATTATATCTGAACTTACAATTTTTTTTCTACATTAATGTAAAAATGGATAAATGTAAAATGGATAAAAAAAAGTTTATAAACTGTATACAGCTGATGTATAACTGTTTTATGGAATCATTGACTATGTTCAGAGTGGAATAAATACAACACTAAATGTTTTATACGTTTGAAGCTTAACTTAGAGTTCAAAACCTAAGCATGTTAAATATTCCACATCACATTGGTAGAACTGATTAATGACGCCGTTTCGGTAAAAATATCTGAATTAAGATCTCTACCTTAGAAAGCAAATATTACTGATCAACGGGGAAAATTGCTTAACTTATGTAAACATGTTTGAAGTACGTTGCAACCATAAGCCACAGAAGAAAAGTAGTCTTGTAATTAAAGATACCAATAATTTCAGAGATATGTTTGTTTTACAGCAAATTCATAATGGACTATCTACTGTGTCCACCGCGGGGAATCGAACTCCGGTTTCGTGTTGTAAGTGCGTTAACTTACCCACCTGGCGACAGTTTCAGAAGACTCTCGTTCGAAGTAATTTCATTTTATCTAAAGAATTTACAGCTTAAGGAAAATAACAACTTGGAGATTAAAGTGCGCAAGCTTTTCACCGCTTAGGTTTCTATAAAATTAGCAATATAAAAGCATTTGAGATTACAAAAACACCCACTGCTCACTCTTAAAAGTTAAATATTCAGTCATTTAGTAAATAAACTTTTGAGAGGTTTAGCTTTTTCCAAAAATGGATATAATCATTTGAAAGTGCCTTTAACATATTTAGGATATAAAACCCCACGTATAAACATGTTGTGAATATAATTTTGATATCAATTATATCATGATTATCCAAATTATGTGGTACTTAGAGTTATCGTGGTACTTAGATGAATAAGGAAAACAACCTTGTATGTGATATTAAACCTATGTCACTTTTGAATTCAAACATCGAGATTAACTTAACTTGTCATATACGTTTGTGAAAAAATATTTTAATTAGCATATGACACCCGTCCTTTATTGGTGGAACCATTTCTTTTAACTATATAGATAATTCGGATTGGTTCAACTAAACAGACAAATCTAACTAACCACATAATCGAATCATTTCTAAAAAATCAGACATAACATAACCGTATCTTCTGGCAAAGAATAGCGACTAGTGGACCTACTGAATGAAATCATTCCTGTGTCTGATTTGTTACACTAGTGTTTAAACCAGGTTATAATGAAGTGTATAGTTTAACGATGAATGTACTGACTGCATGTGAATTTCACGTGTTTGATTTGTTACACTAGTGTTTAAACCAGGTTATAATGAAGTGTATAGTTTAACGATGAGTGTACTGACTGCATGTGAATTTCACGTGTTTGAATTGTTACACTATTGGTTAAACGTGGTTATAATGAAGTATATAGATATAACGACGAGTGTACTGACTGAATGTGAATTTGATAGTTTGATTTGTTGCACTATTGGTTAAACGTGGTTATAATGAAGTGTATAGATATAACGACGAGTGTACTGACTGAATGTGAATTTGACATGTTTGATTTGTTACACTATTGGTTAAACGTGGTTATAACCTAACGACGAGTGTACTGACTGAATATGAATTTGACATGTTTGATTTGTTACACTATTGGTTAAACGTGGTTATAATGAAGTGTATAGTTTAACGATGAGTGTACTGACTGAATTTGAATTTGGCATGTTTGATTTGTTACACTATAGGTTAAACGTGGTTATAATTTAACGATGAGTGTACTGACTGAATGTGAATTTGACATGTTTGATTTGTTACACTGTTGGTTAAACGTGGTTACAATTTAACGACGAGTGTACTTACTGAATTTGAATTTGGCATGTTTGATTTGTTATACTATTGGTTAAACGTGGTTATAATTTAACGACGAGTGTACTGACTGAATGTGAATTTGACATGTTTGAGTTGTTACACTATTGTGTTTATAATGAAGTGTATAGATTTAGCGATGAGTCTACCTATTGAATGTGAACTTCGCGTGTGGTCAGATGAAGCAGAAGTAAGATCGCAACGTCAACCTCTAACTTTCCCTTCTCCTTCATTAGGATTCTGTCCATGTCTTGGACCAAAAAGCTACATGTACAAAACGTTTTTTTTTGTCCTTTCCGTCAAACAGTACAATTACTGTACTAAAATCGCATATCGTCATGTTACATTTCAACAGCGAATGTTTTTTTGAATTATTATTTTATTAAAAATAGGTAACTTCATGATTGGCAAAGTTATTATATACTAGTGATACTGATGTTTAGCCACGGCATATCGGCTCATAGAATGGCTCTGAGTTTTTTGTTTCTTTTTTAAATACAACCTTTTAGCTTGTGGCTCCATCTCTTGACCGATTTGAGATCTAATCAGAATTGCGGCTATTCATATTTTCTATTGTTGTGAAATATGTTAATACTTCAGATGTTTTTAAATGAGCATTATTGTCATGAAAACAATTAAGTCTTTCTCACATCGGAATGCTTCATTTTGTAAAAAAATAACAATACATATGTCTTATTTAATGTTTTACAAAGTTGTTACGATGTCAGATTACTTAAACTCTAACTCATGAAAATAAAATAATACCTTCTTCATAAGGTGAATTAGACGGCTCTGGTGAAGGTGGAGGGGGCTGTGTGGGTTTTGATGTAGTTATAGGAGGCAGAGTTGGTGGAATTGGCTCAGGTTCCTCAGGCTCATAAGGTTTTCCAGGTCTATTTGGACGCCCTGGCTGGAAAGGTCTTCCCGGTCTGTTTGGACGCCCTGGCTGGAAAGGTCTTCCCGGTCTGTTTGGACGCCCTGGCTGGAAAGGTCTTCCTGGTCTGTTTGGACGCCCTGGCTGGAAAGGTCTTCCTGGTCTGTTTGGACGCCCTGGCCGGAAGGGTCGTCCTGGTCTTCTGTTAGGACGCCCTGGTCTTCTATTAGGACGTCCTGGTCTCCTATTAGGACGCCCTGGTCTTCTATTTGGTTTCTCTGGTCTGCTTGGTCGAAATGGTTTATCTGGTTCATCTTGTATTGGAGTATGGATTTCCGGTATTGTGGTTGTAGTTAAAGCTGCCGGTATGCTTTCTGGTTGGTGGTCATCTGGACAGCAAGCACCCACATAACGACTGTTAATAAAACAAACGTATTTGACAAACTTTGTAAAGTCTGTGACAAATTCAGGTAAGAGACAATGTTGAATATAGCGGCAGTGACCGGGTTCGTTGTTGGGAGTCCGACAAAACTGAAACCTCTCACTGGAATGAGCGTTAAGATTGATGAGGGCTGACCTGCCCGAGGCGACAGGATACACATCGCCTACAGCTTTGATCAACTGTTGAACAACGTTCTGCAATTTTTTGTTATTTGTTATTTCTGAAGTTTCTTCTTCGTAATCTTCGTCATAGTCACTGTAATCATAGTCAGACAGCTCTGTAGACGTCTCTGTGAGCTTATCATTTTGCTGAGGTTGGACAAACCGTTCCAAGACATCTGATATCCCTGAAAGTAGTCCACGAGACCCAAAATTTAGCCGAAAACCTAGAACCAAGATAAAACGTAAATATTGTAAATTCGTTATCTTCAGAATTTTCATAATTTTCCACGTATTACCTAGAACTACCGACGGTGTTTATATGTATGACTTCATTGACTTAATACTTTGTAAACATATTGTTATAAAATATATACGTACCAAAGTACTTGTGAATTCACAACTCTGTTGTTTACAGAGTTCCTAAAGCATATGAATTACACACAGAAATTTAAACATGAACAAGATAATTTTTGTAATTAGTCCCACTGATTATTGCTGGGGATTTCTATGTATCTTGCATAACAAATGAATGATCTCATCCAATGTTTTTAGTCACTTCTTTACGTTGAATGTTTTAAAAGGCAAATAACATAAACTTACAATGTTTTTGGTCACTTCTTTACGTTGAATATTTTAAAAGGCAAATAACATAAACTTACAATGTTTTTGGTCACTTCTTTACGTTGAATATTTTAAAAGGCAA
>NW_013666728.1:306838-309644 GCF_000517525.1 Limulus polyphemus | reverse complement strand
CTGAAAGGGCGAGCATGTTTGGTGGGACTGGGATTCGAACCTGCGGCCCGCTACATAGTTGTACCTTTAATGTAGTTGTTTGTTATTTAGCACAAAGCTACCCAAAGTGCTCTACCCACAACGGGTATCGAAACCCGGTTTCGAGCAGAATAAGTACGTAGACATACCGCCGAGCCTCTGGAGGGGGCATACTTTTAATGTACGACGCAATATTTTGTTCAGCAGTACATAGAATTACTATAACACATAAGATCACCTAAAGATTTTTTTTACTGTCTTATGTCTCGTCGTTTTTTTTTAGTCTCATTCAACCTTTTTTTACTTTGAATATTTTCTTCACTTATTTTAAAACTTACTTTGACGAAACGTAATTTTACCATATATCTTAGCTTTCCAAGTCAATAAACAGCGGTATAAAAACACTTTATTGCCTGATATTTGTACATTAATTACTGTGTTTTTAAATATCCGTCTTTACTGTGTTTCTTTTACTGTTTTTTATTATTATTATCTTATTATGTTTTGTGTTTTCGTTCCACAAATCTCAGTCTTATTCACTAAGGTATGTGAATTGTTAAAGATTATTTTCTAAGTGATTATTTCTCAGATCGTTTTCTATAGCATATTTTACTAATGGCGTGGCCTAAATTAGCGTAGCCGAACTGTATATTCGAGGACTCTACAGTTCGCAACCAGTTGCTGAAATGACGATCTGTGGGCACTCGACTATCAAATCCAGCAAGTTGACCTTACGACAGCAGCCGTAGTTTGCCGTGGAAGTTGTTGAGTAGCTTCTTTCCCTTTAACCTTGCCCCCGATGACTCAGCGGTAAGCCAGAAGGCTGATAATTATCACAAAACCCAAATGTCTGTCAGTCAGTCAGTCGATCAAGCTCAATTTCTCCGAATTTCGTGAGTTACTCGAGTCCAATTCCACTTTTTCTCCTGTAATACTTCCTGTTCCCATTTTAGTTGAATAGAATCACTAACATAGGCGTAAATAGCTCCTAAGTTTCAGCACTTTTTCTGCTGTATAAAAGTCTGTCAAGGAGGGAGTTTTTATACCAAGGATTTATTTAACACCGAGTGAAGTTAATTTGCCATTTGTTACGAAGGGAA
Organism: Limulus polyphemus; assembly: GCF_000517525.1. Classification (NCBI taxonomy): domain Eukaryota; kingdom Metazoa; phylum Arthropoda; class Merostomata; order Xiphosura; family Limulidae; genus Limulus; species Limulus polyphemus. The sequence goes on along the minus strand of NW_013666728.1, from coordinate 308,526 downwards.
GTTTTTGAACGGTGATCGAGTATTTACAAGAAATGTGGTTTTTAAGAGAACTATTGCAATAATGCATTTGATGTGATTATAAAAATAACTGTGATCAATGAATACTGGGACAAGAATCGATGCTGGTGAGAGACACTCTTTAGGTAAAGTAGATATTGCTCGTGATAGGTTTTGGTTTCCTGAAGCTAGAAGGTCTTTTATTATTATCATGTCTGTTTACGGACGGCAAAGTTACAAGTGCATATTGGAGGATTCAGATTTGGTAGGCTTTGATTTCCTGTCATTTCTGATAGGCTTTTTATACTAGTAACGTTAATAATCTGGTTTCGATACCCGCAACGAGATTAGCACAGATAGCCCATTGTGCAGCTTTCTGCTTAACAACAAAAAAAGGCCTTCTCTCTTGTCTGTCAGATTATAATGAGGGACGGCTATGCGCAGAAAGTCCTATGTGAAGATTTGCGCATAAATCTGAAACTAATAAACAGTTCTGATTTTTCTTTCGCCAATTTACAGACCGACCAATCTAAATAAGCATAAGTTAAAAGATCCTAACAAACAAAACAAAGAATTAACTCATTTAAAACTCATTGCCACTCATTCCAGTGGCACCTCTGATGTAGTTTAATTACACGTGATTGATTAGGCTACAGAATGATAACCAACTCGTTAGAACTAAACACCCAAAATCTGCTAATATTTGTCTAATTGTACAAAAACTTAAACAAAACTACAAGACTTACTTTATTTTGAAGAAGTTATATAAAACAGACCACGAAGCTTCCAAATTTCTTATACTATAAGTTACACAAGATGAGCTTAACTTAGTTTGACATTAACTGCTTTCAACATGAACCTCTTCTGCCTCTCTGTGCACGAACCGTACTTAATTGAAGATTGCCCAGTTACCTAAATTACGGAATATTTCGAAAACCTTAACCCAAATACTCGGGCAACCTATTACACACAGGTACGATACAACTCAATGTGAGTTGATTCAGGAAATCCTGAGGACTGTTTTGTTTCAGGCATCACACTAACCTCAATCAGCTAACACGATTAATGACGAACTTAATAGGACGAATCGCTTACCTCTACTTTCCTCTGCACTGTAAACACACAGTCCACTGATACGAGTTTTACAACTAACACTGACCAGAATTTAGTCGTCAGTGGACTAAATCATATAAAACCACACCCTTCTTTCCCTCTTACTATTTTTCCAAGCTAATAGAACACACTTCGATGTCCTTCTCAATAAGAACAAGCCCTCGCTTCGTAAGAAATGGTAATACCGGACAGTCTTTGTACACGTACATACGTTTCTCCATGCAGGCAGCCAATAGAAAAGAAGTAAAGAAAGTAAAGTCAGACTGTGTATATATTTTTTCCTCTTTTGCTAGCTGTACAGAGAAAACATAAACGAACGAGACATCAAGTTTCAACAGACTATCTATCAACTGCAAACCTGGATGTTTCATAAAACAAAGGTGGAAGTTTATAGAAGAACAATAGTACACTGTTAATTAGAAGGTTCTTCAGTCGTCAAACATCCAGTGTTTTTGTCATTATTGAGAGCAGTATTAGTGACGGATTGACTAAGAAAGATTTCAACTGTACACATCCTTCATACGCTGCACCAAAACGATTTTCTGATATGATATTGCTAAAATATCGAAAAAAATAGT
>NW_013666728.1:298161-305881 GCF_000517525.1 Limulus polyphemus | reverse complement strand
CCACTTAGCTATACAGGGATAGTAAAGTAACTAAAAACAGTTGTCACTTACCTATACAGAGATAGTAAAGTAACTAAAAACAGTTGTCACTTTGCTATACAGAGATAGTAAAGTAACTAAAACCATTTGTCACGTAGCTATTCTGGAATAGTAAAGTAACTACAAATAGTTGTCACTTAGCTATTCTGGGATAGTAAAGTAACTAAACATAGTCATCCATTAGCTATACAGGGATAGTAAAGTAACTAAAAATAGTCGTCACTTAGCTATTCAGAGATAGTAAAGTAACTACAAATAGTTGTCACTTAGCTATACAGGGATAGTAAAGTAACTAAAAACAGTTGTCACTTTGCTATACAGAGATAGTAAAGTAACTTAAAACAGTTGTCACTTAGTATACAGAGATAGTAAAGTAACTAAAAACAGTTGTCACTTACCTATACAGAGATAGTAAAGTAACTAAAAACAGTTGTCACTTAGCTATACAGGGATAGTAAAGTAACTAAAAACAGTTGTCACTTACCTATACAGAGATAGTAAAGTAACTAAAAACAGTTGTCACTTAGCTATACAGAGATAGTAAAGTAACTAAAAACAGTTGCCACTTAGCTATACAGGGATAGTAAAGTAACTAAAAACAGTTGCCACTTACCTATACAGAGATAGTTAAGGAAGTCATTCCGAGCCAACTAAGGATGAAGTGTGTCAAATGACGGTAAACAATTTTAGATTCAGTTTGAAATGGCCTCCTTTCTTTAATCAATACATACGTAAATGAAAGCCAGTTACTGTTTGTTTTAGCGCAAAACTATATACGCTCTGTCCACCGCAGGATTTGGAACTCTAGATTTTAGGGTTGTGAGTCCGTAAATTTAATGGTGACCTACCGTGGAGGTACACACCAGTTACTGTAGTATGAAATATGATTATTGTTTTACCAGATATATCCATAGCTTTATTTATGAATTTATTTTCACAAAACTTAAACCATTCGCCTCAAGGTGTCACTAGTGTACGTAGTATTTTATAAAAACATTTTTTTTTTAGGAATACAAAATTTTATTCAATTTTATAAGAAACAAATACCACATGAACCGTTAAAATATTTTATAGAAAAACAAAGCTATCTAATGCTAATTTCATTATGGTTTTACCTCATTTCTGGTATGTAAAATGCGTGATTCTGGTACGTAATATCAAAATACAATATATCAAGAGACAATGTATAGATGTAAAGTATTGTTTGTTTGTTTGTTTTTGAATTTCGCGCAGAGCTACACGAGGGCTATCTGCGCTGGCCGTCCCTAATTTAGCAATGTAAGACTAGAGGGAAGGCGGCTAGTCATCACCGCCCACCGCCAACTCTTGGGCTACTCTTTTACCAACGAATAGTGAGATTGACCGTCACATTATAACGTCCCCACGGCTGAAAGGGCGAGCATGTTTGGTGTGACGGGGATTCGAACAGATGTAAAGTATCACTAGATAATTGTGAAAATAAATTTATACTGGTTTTGTAGGGTTCGTCATTTCCATTGTTGGTAATTATACTTTTAGTTTCAAATGTTTAACAGCAGTTGGTGTAGATTTCGGTTGCTGAGCGTTGTCTCTTGGTTAATTAACGAGCTGGGTTGCAGACTAAAGGATCCAGGGTTCGAGAAGAGATGCTTCTGACCATACTCCGCACCTGAAGCTGTGGGCGCGTTATAAAAATGACAGTTAATTCTTATATTTGATTCAAAGAGCCGGGCAAAGCCATTATGGCGGCGGGTGCTCTAGGCTAACTGCCTCCCCTCTGGCCAGTAGTACAAAATTAGAGATAGTTATACCTTAGCCCTAAGTGTCTCCGACGTTGTCGTTTAACGCACGTGCTCATAAGATGTCGTTAGGGTTTAAAATTATAATTCGAATGGATTTAATTCCCGAACAAACACTAAATTTTAACACTTTGTCAAAACGAACCTAAAAACACGCACACACACAAAAAACGAAAAGGTGACATTTTACAAAGCATTGCATTGCTACACTGCTTAAATTTAAATATGTACATTAAAAATTCTTGATAATAAAATTATCTCAAAGATTTTCCACGCTCACAAATTTTACCTCTCTAACAACGATACTTTTTTAAAGTAAAAAAACAAACAAATATTTTTACAGCTATTTTTCTACGTTGCTGCTTATTAAGATATTCCTAGTGGCTCAGCGGCAAGTCTGACAACTTATAACCTCAAGATCGAGTTTCGATGCCTGCAGTGAGCAGGTAACTTTGTACTTAACAAACAAATAAACAAATTTATTAAAGATCCTACCCCAATAATGAACAACGTACTTAAAACAATTTCTACTGCATAGCGATAAGCATTTATTTTCTCCAGTTTGATTAGCCGTGTATTTACATTATTTTCGTTAAAGTAAATACATTAGTAAATTTTTAGAAGTAGATAGTTTTTCTTGCGGACAGATTGTGGTAATGGATGACCTAGTCCTAATATATATATATATATATATGTGTTCCCACTATGGTATTTTTAACGAAATATGCCTAAAACCTGATTGCTGTGAAAACGTAAGTTTAGTAAGAACTAGCCCTAGCAACAAGTACTTCTCTTTCTTCCTATACTGTGAAAACTTAGGTTTAGTAAGAACTAGCCCTACTAACAATTACTTCTCTTTCTTCCTATACTGTGAAAACTTAGGTTTAGTAAGAACTAGCCCTACTAACAATTACTTCTCTTTCTTCCTATACTGTGAAAACTTAGGTTTAGTAAGAACTAGCCCTAGTAACAATTACTTCTCTTTCTTCCTATACTGTGAAAACGTAAGTTTAGTAAGAACTAGCCCTACTAACAATTACTTCTCTTTCTTGCTATACTGTGAAAACTTAAGTTTAGTAAGAACTAGCCCTACTAACAATTACTTCTCTTTCTTCCTATACTGTGAAAACTTAGGTTTAGTAAGAACTAGCCCTACTAACAATTACTTCTCTTTCTTCCTATACTGTGAAAACTTAAGTTTAGTCTCTCCATAGTCTTTAAAGAGTCAGAGTTCAGTTTTGAGTTTGCTTACTGATTAAGTATATTATATTACAAGTTACAGCTTTTACAGTAAGTAAGAATTGTACTTAGAACAGGTACGACGTTTGGATCATCGGTGCGATCATTTTCAAGTCAACGGTAAATCTACGGACTTACAACGCCAGAATCCGGGGTTAGATTCCCCGCAATGGACACAGCAGATATCCCAACGTGGCCTTGCTCTAAAACAAACATATCATTTTCAAGTACACACAAGTTTCGTACACAAACTTGTGTGATTGAGGGTGATTGCATCAGTGATTGTAACGTCGTACCTGTTCTCAAAACAAATCTTAATTACTGTAAAAAATATGTAAACTGTAATACAATAGAGCAATAGTTTGTTCAAAAAAAAAACAACAGAAAAACTTGCATGTACGGCAAAATAAAATGCAGAAAAATAATTATTTCAATGTAAAAATGTCCAAAAGGATTTTTCTTCTTAAAACAGTTAGATACAAAGATTACCTATACAAATCAAGCCTTGTATGCTTGGGTAATTGCTGCCATCCTTTTTTTTTTTATCGTTACAAGTGCTTTACAAAAGTACGGATGTGGTAGAAGATCTTTCAGGTTCAGGGCCGTTGACAGGTGCCTGCTCTTCACCAACCCCCACTGATAGGGAAAATTACGAGTATTTTTAAAAGGCCAAAGATTACCAGTTGTATCAAGGCTTCTCTTATACCGTAGAAACCTTAAAATGCCGGTGTTGCGCATGGGTTTTTACCAAGGACATAGATACACAGTTTAATAGCAGAAACTGTGTTGCAACTGTTAAACAATAGCAGCATACTTGAAACAAATAGTACTGTTTCCCGAGGTTCTATGCATCACCCAGTCACTGGAATTTAAGGTTTAACCCTCATTAAATATGCACACTCTGTGAGGAAAACGAAATGTCAAAATACGGTAGGAAATATCAATTTTCGCTAAAACTAAACGCATTTACCCTTGAACGCGGAATGACCATAATGTTTTAACCAATAAATAACCAGCACGCTCACTTCACTACTTAACAAGCGAAAATGAAATGTTCATCCAGTAATTTGACTCTAGCGCTAATGACAAGGTCCGGCATGTTCGCAGGTTCGAATCTCCGTCCCACCAAACACGCTCGCCCTTTCAGCTGTGGGGGCGTTATAAAGATACGGTCAATCCCACTCTTCGAGTAATCGGAGTCTTGAATTAACAAAACAGGAAATCATAATTTTTGACAATGTTCGCAGGTTCGAATCTCCGTCCCACCAAACATGCTCGCCCTTTCAGCTGTGGGGGCGTTATAAAGTTACGGTCAATCCCACTCTTCGAGTAATCGGAGTCTTGAATTAACAAAACAGGAAATCATAATTTTTGACAGAGTAGTTAATTACAGGTCGCGTATTTATGGTTATTAGCACAAAAAAAGGAACATACTGTGGACTGTATTCAGAAGCAAGTCAATGTATGATACAGTATAAAAATGAAAATTAATTAGGGAGCTTTTGTCAATCATATGAGTTCGGTACAGTTTCAAAATTGTATTAAATATTTTGCAAAGTAACACAGGATCAAATGATCACAACAGTCTGTCTGTCTGTATACCTGTATCTCTTTATATCTCTCTCTCTCTGTGGGCCCGGCATAGCCAGGTGGTTAAAGCGCTCGACTCGCGATCTGCGGGTCACGGATTTCGAATCCTCGTCCCACTCAACTCTATCAGTGGGTCTTTCTATTCACATAATATCGGTCAGCCTTTTTCTTCACCGATAGTTAAGATATTCTACATGGTGTAAGCAGTGTTGGGTCCAGAGAATATGAATGTGTAAATATTTTATTTTTAAAATTAAAAAAAATATACACCTAAGTTTGTTTGTTTGTTTGTAATTAAGCACAAAGCTACACAATGGGCTATCTGTGCTCTGCCCACCACGGGTATCGAAACCCGGATTCTGACGTTGTAAGTCCGCAGACATACCGCTGCACCACTGGGGGGCATACACATAAGTATATCTTAACAGGGTGAATTGAAATCAAATATTAAGTTATACACAAGGTAGATGGTGGTACAATCGTCAGTTATAATTTCTTGTCTGAATCATTAGGAAAAATTGCTTGAACACATCAGCCAGTTTGACACGTCCATCTTGGCCGAGTCATGTCAATACAATATTTTCGTATACAAAGCAAGTAATATAACAGTTGTTACTCAACAAACATTGTTTCAAGGTTGATGCAAAATCCAGAGCAAAAAGATGATTGTTTTGAACTGATAGTTGGTATGACAACGATTTAGTAGCCCATGAAACAGGAAAGACGGGGTGATTTTCACGGGATTGGTAATAATGTCCAGATTTATTAGTGACGACAACAAGAGACTTTGAACTGATAGTTGGTATGACAACGATTTAGTAGCCCATGAAACAGGAAAGACGGGGTGATTTTCACGGGATTGGTAATAAAGTCCAGTTTTATTAGTGACGACAACAAGAGACTAAAAAAATGATTGCTTTGAACTGATAGTTGGTATGACAACGATTTAGTAGCCCATGCAACAGGAAAGACGGGGGTGATTTTCACAGGATTGGTAATAAAGTCCAGATTTATTAGTGACGACAACAAGAGACTAAAAAGATGATTGTTTTGAACTGATAGTTGGTATGACAACGATTTAGTAGCCCATGAAACAGGAAAGACGGGGTGATTTTCACGGGATTGGTAATAAAGTCCAGATTTATTAGTGACGACAACAAGAGACTAAAAAAATGGACGCACGAATGTGTCGAAACTAGTTTAGTATGAAGGTTTGGTTTGGTTCTTGCTCGGCACAAAGCGACACAATGGACTATTTGTGTTCTGCTCATCACGGGTATCGAAACCCGAATTTTATCGTTGTAAGCCTGCAGACTGACCACCGATCCAACGGTGGGGGTGGAAGTTTAATATCAAGACTTCTGACAGTTTGTTCCACTTACTGTGGTTGTTCACTAGTTCACTTGTTCACTTATTACTATATTTCATACTATTCAAACCAGACTAAACGATACCATTGAGTTTAGATTTGCTATTAATCATTATTCTACAGCTTATCACGTGTTTGTATCTGAATTTCTCACACAGCCACTCGAGAGCTATATATATATGCGCTAGCTGTCTCTAGTCTGGCAGTAGCCGGATAGCCGAAGAGCCCCACATTTTCATTTCCAATACGAGTGTATTGTTTTTAGTTGTTATTTACTCACCACGGTGAATCTTTACTTATAAGGGACTTGAAGAACAAACGTGTAGCAATAATAGTACCAATTACAAGCTGTTTAAAACAGTCAAAATAAATAAGAAGCCTAATCTATCATTTGAGTCACCTCTTGTCACTAAATTATGCCGGTTTCGGGGAATTCCACCGCTCATAATTAACTCTTTACCAGGACAAATCGAAAGAATAAGGCTACGTTTCTAATATATATATATATATATTATTGTGAATATAAAGATATAAAATGTGTGTACAGCGTGTTGAGAACGTATGTTTACAAAATGTTTATTTCTAAACCCTATGTTCGTTTCAAAATCTACAACTATAGTTACACAGAGTTAAACGTCACCTATGTTGTTGGACTTTACGCTCCAGCCTCCTCAAGCCCCCCAGTGGCATAGCGGTATGTCTGCGGACTTACAACACTAGAATCCAGGTTTCGATACCCGTGGTGGGCCGGAGTACAGATAGCCCATTGTGTGGTTTTGTGCTTAATTACAAACAAACAAACCAGCCTCCTCAGTGTATGAATATTAAGACAGAACTGTATCTTTTATATTACTCGAACTGTAAACATGTACAAGGATAACTAAAGTGGTATCGTTAACGGCAGGTTAACTAACTGGGCAGATTAATGTTTTCTGAAGAAGTCAAAATCTGAGCCATTGATCAGGAATGTCCAATGAATTAAATTTCTTCCGGTCTCCCCTTCAGCCACCTATGGAAAGTGTTTCAGTTTTTCCGAAAAAGTTTGTTTGTTTTTTTGTTTCTTTGAAGTTAAGCACAACAAAGCTACACAATGGACTATCTATGCTCTGCCCATCACGGATATCGAAACCCGGTTTCTAGCGTTGTAAGTCCGCAGACGGACGTACTGATGTGCCACTGGGAAGAGGGGTCTGAAAAAGTGGAACCTTAAATGTGTTTGGTTTCCAGTCAGCAAGAGTCGCAGGTTCTAATCTCATCACACCACAGTTTTCATCTTTTCACCACACATTCTTCTATTCTTTTAGTTCACAATGTAAGTTTCTGTCAGGTATGACTGTTTAATGTATCTTTTTTTTCACGCTGTAAAACTTTCAGACTGATGAAGATCAGTGAATGAAAGACAAAATTTTCCCTTCATATTTGGTTTTTTGGTTTCTATATATATTTTAAGTTTTTAAGTTACTGTTTATTCCATTATTTTACTAAAATCATTTCCAGCTAATCCTCAGCTTTGGATGTTTTTCCTTCGTTCTCATCTAATGATGCTTTCCTATGGTAGTACAATACAGTTCTTCAGTTCTCAAATAATGGTACTTTCCTATGGTAGTACAATACAGTTCTTCAGTTCTCATCTAATGGTACTTTCCTATGGTAGTACAATACAGTTCTTCAGTTCTCATCGAATGGTACTTTCCTATGGTAGTAC
>NW_013666728.1:293615-298151 GCF_000517525.1 Limulus polyphemus | reverse complement strand
GGGGACATATTTATTGTGAAACAAAAACATTTTAAAGTTAACGTTTAAAATGCACAATAAAATTTTATTTGGCCGACGGCCAGAATTATAAGTCTCTACACGTTTCGGTAACTTTACGCCAACATCATCAGGAGTAAAAACCTGCATGACAAGCGGGTAGTTTCATAAAGAAAATGTTTAATTCATTGTAATCCATGAGGGTTGTATGAGTATTATACACAAGAAAGAAATATTTTTTTCCAAAACGGTGCATTATCCCCAGATAACTCGTCATCTCTATTTCATAAAAAAATTACTGAGTTTACAGCACAAAATTTATTTTCATTCTTTAACATTCTATTTAATTTAAGTAATTAATATTATTATTTTATGCCATTGTATTGTTTGTTTGAAGTTAAGCACAAAGCTACACAATGAGCTATCTGTGTTCTGCCCTCCACGGGTATCGAAACCCGGTTTCAAGCGTTGTAAGTCCGCAGATTTTCCGCTGTGCCACTGGGGGGCGCCATTGTATTGAACGACCTGTTTCAACGATGTACTTGACAAGAGAAGAAATTAACATCTCTTTATTATGTACATTAAAGTAATATTTCAAATTACGTTTAGTATGAATAATTTATTTATTTTTGCATTTACACCTAATTTGATATATGTATACCTTTTTTAAATCTGAAATGTATTTCTTTATCTTTAGTGCTAGGAAGTATTGCTTTAATTTTGTTGAATGGTTAAATTTTTTTTAATACACTGGCTAGTTCTAACTTGTATATATGGTAATAATAATGTACTATTAATTTTATTATCGTAGAAGCCCCCGAGTGGTAGAGCGGTACGTGTGCAGACTTAGAACGCTAGAAACCGGGTTTCGATACCCGTGGTGGGCAGAGCACAGATAGCCCATTGTGTAGCTTTGTGCTTAACTTCAAAGAAACAATGATCGTAGACACTGTTTAATCTAGTACACTGCTTGATTATAAATTAGATTGTATTTTATTTGTATTATACGTTCAATGATATCAGCATTATAGCCTTTGTCGTTAGTAATGCTTTTTATATAATTTAATTGGTTTTTGAAATTAGTAGAATCAGAACAAAATTTCAATGCTTACTCTACATAAGCATGAAAGCTGCTAGTTTTTCAGAAATTGGTTTGTATGTTTGTTTGTTTTGAATTTCGCGCAAAGCTACACGTGGGCTATCTGCGCTAGCCGTCCCTAATTGACCAGTGTAAGACTAGAGGGAAGGCGGCTAGTCATCACCACCAACCGCCAACTCTTGGGCTACTCTTTTACCAATGAATAGTAGAATTTACCGTCATATTATAACGCCCCCACGGCTGAAAGGGCGAGCATGTTCGGTGTGACGGGGATTCGAAGCCGTGCCCCCCAGATTGCGAGTCGAGCTCATTAACCACCTGGCCATGCCGGGCCTATTGAGAAAATGGATGACACGACCTTTGATGTGGCGGCATGGAGACTGAATATGAGTTCCACTAAACAGTTGTGGAAATAGTTCCATCACTATTTCTTTTAACGAGTACATCTACAAAGGTAAATAATTACGTTGTTCAATCTCATACGTAAACTGAATAAATTTAGAAATATCAACATTGTTAAAATGATCAGCAAATGTTTCATATGAGCTTGATTTAAATATAAAAAGAAGTGTTTACGTCTACAGATTATAAAGAACAAGACATATATTAGTACTTTTAAATGTAGAATATCGTATCGAAAGCCACAAAGGGAAATTAAACGAGTTTATACAAATTGAAATGAGTAGAAGAACGACTGATGTGACTGATGCTCTGAAAATATATATAGAGAATTTAGCAGGTAATATTAAAACAATTTCAAATACACAAATCAGCAAGTCACGTGACAATCATAGCTGATATAGGATCGCAGTGAAAAGAATGTGTCATAATTACATTTGACATTATTTGGCGATTTTAGGCAGTAGAATATCACCGAAAATTTATCGTTTTTACGAAGGGTATGTAATAGCCCTTTTAATCGCAAAATATCCATACATGCAAATAATAAAGATATGTTTAGATGGAGTATTTAGAAGTTCCAAGACAAATATATAAGTTGAACATAATGGCATTGGAAAACAAAGTAATATGGATCAGCTTGAGGTACCAAGATCATCCCCAATGAGACTTGCAGCAAGTCACACCCCTTCGTGGTAAGCAAAGTGAAGCGTATTGTTAAAAGGTAAGAGTCCATTAGCACAAAAGTCAGTGGTAGAAGTCTTCGACATTTCCCACGGAACAGTACGCAACATAATCAAAAGGATCTCTAGAAGTCACGTGTAAACATGTTGCTTCAATGACATCTCTGCTTAACCGTTGCATACCTCAAGCAGCTGAAGAAAGAAACGGTATTTATGCTTTCCATATGAAGACATACCAGCCAAGTGGATGGACACAATACAAATAGATTTCTGTGAGATCGGATTATTGAAATGGGCTCTTTGAAACATTTTACACTAGATGGCTTGTGTAAAGCTTGTAGAAAATTTTGAAAATTTGATGCGCTATGGACATGGCAGCCTAACGATGGAGCCTTTTGCAATGGAAATTACGCCGCAGGGATGACATTGACTGTAATAACGTGGTGAGGTTCCAAAATTGTTTCAATTAACATACTCAAACCCTGAATACTCTTGTAAGTCACGCTTTATAAGAATTGTGGTTCAATTCCTGTGTTACCCAGTTCTCTGAATGTCAAAGTGAAAAAAGTCAACCAAACGCGGGTAAATGGCGGGAGTCAAGGACTCTCTTAAGGTAGTGCGATTTCTGCCCAGTGCTCTGAATTTCACAGTGAAGAAATTCAACCAAGCATGGGAAACGGCAGAAGCTATTACGAACTATGACTATGACTCTATAGGCATCTATCGAGAAAGCATCGACCCTGACGTAAAATTGGGTAATTGAACTGGAAATCCAGCGAGTCCTACCGTGGGACATGCGGCTCACTGCGCCTTCGGAGTTGAAGGCCGTTTCATAATCGCCTCCCGGGATGGTGGTTTTTTACGGGGAGAGGTCACGGTGGCAAGATACAGGTAGCTAGTTCTGTTTAAAGCTGTGCACGAGCTTTGGAAATCCAGCGTGTCCTACCGTGGGTCCCTGCGGCTCATTGCACCTTCGGAGTTGAAGGCCGTTTCATAATCGTTTTCTACGATATGGAAGGAGTCGAGGTACGTCGCGTAGGAAGTGGTTGTTTGAGTGAGAAATTTACCCATACTGATGACTGCGCCCTGGCCATGAAAGTGGGTTTTCACGGGGTACTCCCTCCCCCCCACAGCACAATTTTTCCTCATGCTTTGAATCACTAGATCCCAGCCCTGAAAAGGACCATCTCAGGCTAGATGTAACACTATAGTTATCTGCTAATGTTAAAATACTAAAATCCTTATCCTCAATTGCTAGCTAATATTCTTTAATTAGTTTACTCTCAACATTTTAGACAACAACGGACGCATTCGATCTGCATCTCCCTGCTCTGCTCTACACCACTCAGCTCTGCAATGTCCGACGCCACGAGGTCATCCGACTACAGGTCCCGCCAAAAGAAAGAAAACACCCGAAGATAATACACAACTCAGCAAAGGTCTCCTTCTTTCTCTTCTTTCCACGTTTCCTCATAGCTCTTCCCTCAACTTGTGAATTCGTCACTAGTAAAATAAACTGTTAAGATCTTTACTCATGTAAGCATTTAATTCTTAAAAGCCCCGGCCACTTAATTTTAATTAGAGAAACAAAAGTTTCTGACCACCCCTGGTTATATTTCATTCCCCTTCGAGGAATGAAATATACTTTTAACCTAAATTCCTATTATGCCATCGTCGTCGTCTTGTGTTGCCTTTAGGACAACTTCCTCCATCTTTGATCTATTCAGTCCGATGGCCATGCTTACGTTTTGTTGCCTGACATAACATTCTCCTTTGTAACAATTTCTGTGAAAGATGGTGAGGTCAGTCTTGTACCATGTATCTTAACATGTTCTACACAAATTTTCCTCTGTAGACGGAAATCGGCTTTTAAGACTACATTCAAACTGACAAGAGGCATAAATGTCCTTTGGAGTAGCATAACAAGGATTTGACCAAATTGAATTAATGTGATTTCAGTATCTTCGGCCATCTTTTTCATAAAAACATTCGTCGACTTTGAGGTGTGGATTGAATTTTGTTGACTATTAAGATTTTTTTGAGTCGGAGGGTCCACTTTCGTAACCACAAACTTCTCTTTTGAGATTATGGTATTGCGACAGATTGTTCTAAGGATATATTTCGAACCCCTTTACTGTCCTAAACAGTTTGCTGTGAAACATTTTCTGCTTTTATGGAGAACATTGAGAGCTCCTTTGTTTTCAAAATATTGTGTTGTTTGGCTCTACATCATTTAGCAACCTCATTCTACAAATACTTTTCCTCAGAAAGGGCTGTAATTTAGCTTTTAGACTCAAATGGCTGCGTTTCATTGTCAAATCGTTAAGAATTCAGAGTGAGCAAATACACTGAGTGGTC
>NW_013666728.1:287318-292615 GCF_000517525.1 Limulus polyphemus | reverse complement strand
AAAATTTTGTATTGCATGTGTAATATGTTAATACATTCTCGTGTACAAGTATACTCGTCGTAAGTACGTTATATATTGTCAAATTATGGAGGTCACACTTATGGAGGTGTGGCAGTAAGTTCTACTTACCATAAGGGGTGGCCTCCCCCAGCGTGCGACTGTAGCTAATCCCCTGTATAATCATTTCTTGGTTTTATTCTCTATTTACCGAAAGAAGTGGTCCCCCAGTCTGTGATGGTAGCTAGGTCCCTTGCATAATCATTATCTGGTTCTCTACTTACCGAAAGAAATGGTCCCCTAGCCTCCTGCGGTAGCTAATCCCCTGTATAATCATTACCTGGTTTTATACTTACCGAAAGAAATGGTCCCCAGCTCCCACGGTAGCCAAAAACCCTGTATAATTATTACCTGGTTCTCTACTTACCGAAAGAAGTGGTCCCCCAGCCTGTGATGGTAGCTAGGTCCCCTGTATAATCATTCCCCGGATTAGGCAAACATATTGGGCGAATATAGGAACTGTACTGCACTCGGCGAGCAAGTTTTAACAGAGAAGCATCGTAATAATTAGTTCTTGGATTATAAGTTGGGTGAATCTTGATTTCTGCCACATCTATGTCCTCGTGGACTCCGTCGTCCGTCTGATTAAAGTCGTACTCGCCAAGTCTTACTTTGATTTCTTCGGTCGCCAATCTGAAAACCAGATCGAATAATATACGCAGTCTCAAATATAAAACTTAAAACAATATGTTTAATAACTTTTTATTACGTTAATCGCTACTTATGCTCGTGTTTATCTCCTTGAGTTAACCTACAGTAAATAGATCAAGTGCGAAATGTTGTGGTGTGTTATTCTCATGTTTATCTCGTTAAGTCAGTCAACATTAAGTTGGTAACTAAACAATGCATAACATGCTAAATAAATCAAGTACGAAATGTTGTTACTGAAATTACTGATTAAAACATGTGTGGTATGTTATTCTCATGTTTATCTCGTTAAGTCAGTCAACATTAAGTTGGTAACTAAACAATGCATAACATGCTATTCTGGTGCTTACCTCATTCAACCAACTTACAGTCATGAAAACGTACGTGGTATGTTATTCTCATGTTTATCTCGTTAAGTCAGTCAACATTAAGTTGGTAACTAAACAATGCATAACATGCTATTCTGGTGCTTACCTCATTCAACCAACTTACAGTCATGAAAACGTACGTGGTATGTTATTAAGGTGTTTATCCCATTAAATTTACCTATACTAACTAAACCATGTATGGTATGTTATTAAGGTGTTTATCCCATCAAGTCTACCTATACTAACTAAACCATGTAATGGTATGTTATAAAAGTGTTTATCCCATTAACGTAGTCTACAGTCATTACACAATATGTGAGGTTTCATTGCTTGTCAGCTTTTTTTTTTTTTTTTTTTTTTTGGCCGTTTTTTTTTTTTTTTTTGCCTTTTTTTTTTTTTTTTTATTTTGCCGGTCTTGTGTTTTACTTTGCCAGTCTTGTTTTTGCTCTGAATATACATTTTGCTGTGACATTTTTCATGATTGGGATTTCCCATTTTGTAGATCAACTGATGGTATAAAGAAATACAAAGAAACGTCCGAAATCGCCGAAAGGAAATAAGAACCTTCACGGACTCGATGAAGGTCGTATGGTCGAAACATTGACTGTCATATTTCTTTTTCCTTAGAGCGATTTAATTTTTTTGGGGGGGGGTTTCCTATGTATTCTCACGCCCAATACTGCAAATACTCGTCGTTATCTGATGTGGTAAGTGCGATGTTTAACCGCTAACCTGATTAAATACGCGTATTCTCTCTTCTATGTGTTACGACAAAGCTAGATTTCAACTGTTTCTGATTCTTTACAAAGCGGAAAACCAACCAATCGTTATTTAGGACACGCGAACTAAGAAATCCCCGCCGCAATTTAACAGTGTTACGAAAGAGATCCGACCTTGTAGTTCGAAACCGAGTTTCTGGGTTGCGTCAACACAGCAATAATAGTTTTGCTAAGTTTTTTGTGCTTGAAATAATAAAGAGGTGAAATATATCGTTGACATTATTAAACAACCACTTGTTCATCGTTGACATTATTAAACAATCATTAGTTCACTGTGCTTACCCTTCTACGCAGTGCGCAGCAGACAAAACGTATTGTTTGTTAATCAGCACTCCTCCACAGAATTGGCCGGAGAAGTCCACTGTTCCTCGGAGAAGAGCAGCCTTTAATATAAAGATACAAAAATGTGAAAAAAGAAAAAAAAACATTTCTAACAGAATTTAACCGGTATGATGATATTGAAATGGGGTTTAACACAAATTTACAACATGACGAGTCTTAACCTGTATTTATTTTATGACGATACATCATTGAGGTTGAACTAGTACAGGTAATGATATCATACAGAGTAATGGTGCTTAATATAAGTTTTTATAGTTTTTTTTTTATAATTAAACGTGTTCTTACTTTTGGCAGATTTATGAAGTAAAAGAAATCAACTAAATAGCAAACGTGTGTGTGTGTGTGTGTGTTTTCTTATAGCAAAGCTAAATCGGGCTATCCGCTGTGTCCACCGAGGGGAATCGAACCACTGATTTTAGCGTTGTAACTCCCGCCGTACCACCGGGGGACCGAACGTGCGACCTGAACAGAAGATTGGAGAGTTAATTAGTTTGTTAGTTTTATAGCAAAGCCACATTGAGTTTTCTGCTGTGTCTACCGCGGAGAATCGAGCCCCGGACTTTTGTATTGTAAGTCCGTAAACTTACCGCTGATCCACCGGAGGAGCAATAAATAGAAGCAGTTTTCTAAATGATTTATCACATGAAACCTGAAACCTCCTATCTTATATTCGTAACATCAAAACGACTAAATTAATATATATATATATATATATATAGAATCAGCCATTATTAAATCTGTGAGCTTCACTATTTTGTTATTTACTAACTATACTAATGACGTTAGTCATCTTTGTTAAAAAAACTTATTTTAAATCGGTTTTTATCAAAGAACCCAATCAAATAACATCGACATTCTTGATTTTCAAATCATATCCATCCTTTAACCGTCGTGATCGTAGATTCGCCACCTGAATGTCTTCAATAACTTCACCCATTTATAAGCAGTTTGGCGGAATAATAAGCCAGTTGATTATTTTACACTGTCCAACCAGTCCTTCTTCGACCGCCCTCATCTGTACCTTGCATGATTGTTTTGGCAAGAACCGTGGAGTGCACTGTATGACCACACTACCACACTATTACAGCTTCACCCTCAGATTACCGAATTATTTTTTATACTGTTCATTACGGAGGAATTCCAGGTATTTTGCCCGTTACAACACTCAGTGTACAAAATGGACCAAAACAACGGGCGAAATTATTCATTTACAGAGTAAACTAATATGGCACCCTGACAGAAATGAGTGTAGTTAATTGCTGTGTAAATGATTATTTTATTTACTTGTTTATTTACGACTCGTATATCATTAGGGATCCCGTAGTCAATGAAGTCATGGATACACAAAGTGGTGTTGACGATTAATAGCTTTGGAAATGCCTGGCTTGGTTTGATTGCTAGGGCACTCAACCCACACCGATAGGTTCAAATCCCGTCAACGAACATGCTCACTTTTTCATAACGTGAGGGCATTATAATGTGACGACCAATCCAACTTATCGCTGATAAGGTGTAGCTCCTAGAGTTGGCGGTGAGTCGTGTTTACTAGCTGCCTTCCTTCTAATCTATCACCTAAAAAATTAGGGACGGCTAGCGCAGATAGCTTTGGAATTGCTTTGTAGCTTTGCGCGAAATTCAACAAATAAACAAATAAAAGCTTTGAAAAAATTGTTTAAAATGCCCGTGGTGTTTGAACTTATCGATAATTCTGTGGTTAATTTTTTGTATTCCGCTGAACAGAATAAAAACTACGATTAAAGTTGAATTATTGAATCTCCATACAAAAAAAAATCCAGTGAAGAAAATAAAGACGATAAAATTTTAAATATGCAAGTTTAACAGATTTAATACCTCATCAAAGTATCTAAAGAACTCACCATCCATCTCCAATCATTTGGGTCCGCCACCATACCACCCACTATTCTCTTTTTAAAAGTTTGGCCACATTCTGGAAGAGAATATCTAAAAAATCAATACAGTCATATTATTTTTTTCCTTTGTTCAAGAAATCTCTTTACTTGAAAATACTCTTTCCTAGATTAGCTAAACCTAACAAGAAACAGATAACAAATTCGTTGTCCTATCTTACAGAAGTGAAGTTATAACCAACGTTTATATACTTAAAGTTTGGTGTGTTAATTATAACATTAATGGGTAATTTATTGATATCTAGCGTGTTAATCATAACATTGATGGGTAATTTATTGATATTTAGTGTGTTAATCATAACACTGATGGGTAATTTATTGATATTTAGTGTGTTAATCATAACATTGATGGGTAATATATTGATATTTAGTGTATTAATCAAACATTGATAAGTAATTTATTGATATTTAGTGTATTAATCATAACATTGATGGGTAATTTATTGATATTTAGTGTGTTAATCATAACATTGATGGGTAATTTATTGATATTTAGTGTTAATCATAACATTGATGGGTAATTTATTGATATTTAGTGTGGTAATCATAACACTTATGGGTAATTTATTGATATTTAGTGTGTTAATCATAACACTTATGGGTAATTTATTGATATTTAGTGTGTTAATCATAACACTGATGGGTAATTTATTGATATCGAACAACAAAAGCTTTCGATATAATTAATGGAACTAAACATAAAAAATGCTTTTCCTCGTTCAATCAATGAAAGAACTTTGTTTAGGTGAGATACATTTCTGTAATGGTAAAATGATAAAGAACGACAATGTAATAATGGTTAATTAGAAGATCATGTAAGAATGTGTAAATATTTCAAGGAGTAAAACCGTTACAGTAGTTAGACATTTCTATACGAACGTGTAAACTATTTAAATTCGTACTTTGGAGAAAGGTCTGTGTAGCTAACAACCACAGTTGGATGATAGAAGTTCGACTAATATTACTTAAATTTTAAAACAAAAACAAGAGGGAATCTTCAAGAGCCGCGGCACTTGAAATTATTTTAGGGAGGATTAGAGTAAATTAATCTACGAGACCTTTTTCTTTCTCTCTTTTTTATTAGCTATATTTTTTTTGTGCGCCAGCAATAACAAGCGTTTCGATTTTAGTCTTCTTCTGTAGCTTTTCCCCGTATCTATACGGGGTCGCTATTT
>NW_013666728.1:275648-286435 GCF_000517525.1 Limulus polyphemus | reverse complement strand
GTAATGAAGAAAAACTTTAATATAAGTTTAACATAACAGCAAATGTACAACGTTTCGACATGTTGTACATTTGATGTTATGTTAAACTTATATTAAAGTTTTTCTTCATTACTCATTCAAGCCGTCTCCAACCATTATTAGTTGTACGTGGTTAAATTATAGGTGTGTAAACAATCATTCATTTGTACATGATTCATGATTCATTTTGATTTAACTAGCAAAATGATACTACTCAGACTATACATTATATCATTGTAAGTTTTATTTATGTTAAAATCTAATAAAACGTTTTACATTCATTATACATATACATATCTAAATAAAGGTCGATAGGTGCATATGTAGCGTATTTCGAGAACCAATGTAGTGATATTAAGGGAACGAGAGTCACAAAGTTTAGTGTTTGAACCAACATTACTCTCTACACTATACTTAACATTTTCAAAACACTGTTTTCACTCTGTTTATCTAACAAACAGGCTGATGATAACGGTGTATAACCAAGTAACATGAAAAGGTGTCTCCGCATATCTTTTTATATCTAACCAAACACTTCCAATTAATTCTGTGTTTTATTTGAAATAACTGACAAAGCAAACACTTTTTCCAATATATTGGCACGGGCAAATCAGGTGACCTATTTATTACAACAACGAATAACAAAAACTGCAAGTCGTACTTGATTGAACCACCATTCCTTCATATTCAGATGGTCATGATCTCAACTGAAATTCCATTCCTTCATATTCAGATGGTCATGATCTCAACTGAAATACCATTCCTCCATACTCAGATGGTCATGATCTCAACTGAAATTCCATTCCTTCATATTCAGATGGTCATGATCTCCTGAGTATATTAAATGTTTGTTAATGCTCACATTGGATGGATAAACGGTCAAGTCAGTATGTCACTTGTGGTGGAATCAGTTATAAATAGTTTAAATTATTCTGGATTATATATGGTTCAACTGCTTTTAGGGGGTATGTTGATACGATAGGACTTCTGTTAGGATGAGACATTTCAGATAATTTGATAGGTAGAAGTGAAAAAAAGAGTGCAGAACTTTGACCTCTCTGAAGAATGGATAATCTCTGTTGTTTCCAGAGCAATGGTATTTCAGTTGGGATCATGACCATCTGAGTATGGAGGAATGGTATTTCAGTTGAGATCATGACCATCTGAATATGAAGGAATGGTATTTCAGTTCATTCAGACAATAATAACAGCTGATTTTCGTTTAATACTGTGGAAGAAAAACCTTTTTGTTGAAATCACAATTTACCGTAGATAGACGTCAATTTTCTAGACTTGAATGTCTTACAATAGTACCTAAAAAAAAGAAAAGAAAAAAAATATTCCAGATACAGGTGTATTAGACGGAAAAATGACACTTTTACAACAATGTTAATAAATTGTAACGTTGAAAAAGTTCAGATAATTATACCAAAAAATAAAAGTGGAAAAATAAACAGTACCAAGAGGATAAAGTTTCATAAAAGATAAAGTAGAAAACATTTACAAGAATACCAATGTTTTCTAATGCTTTGTTGGTTCGTACTTTATAATGTGTGAAACAAACTAATGTTGTATAATATAGAGTACAGAAATTAGACAGAACAAAGTGAAAGCATCACTGTATAATTCTTGCAGTGAAAGTATAATTTTTGGAGACTATATCTTATAAAAAGTTGAGTTACATAATACAGAAATTTCACTATGTTAGACTCGTTAAGTGTACTGTTGTTCTGTCGTAGATTTGGTGTTTATCACAGTTTAATGAACCGCAACGCAGGCGGGATTACTTATGTAGTGGATTTTTTTTATTTGTATTTAAAACGTTATGTTATAAACCAGATCAAAGACAAAAAAAAATGCTATATAATATAGTTTTTACTAGGATTGAAATAAAGAAGAAGAACAACGTTCGAACGTTCTGAATGTGAGTTAATATCTCTCTTTGTTCTATATCTACTAGCCCCTCTACATTAAACTACACAAAATAGTATAAACAACAAAACAACAGCTTTAAACTGGCCTAAAGCACAAAGTAATTAATTAAGTAAACAAACATAGCGAGAGACTTTGGAAGAGCAAAATTAATATTCCTGATATCCTTAGATAGAGAGTATGTATGCATGAAGATCCCAAACTAATTCAGATCTTTCAAACGACACAAGATCGGCATAGCAAATCTCCTTGTAAAATAAAAATTATGTGCTAAAAAAAGAAATCAAAATAAGATAAGATATCCTTGTCTTACACTATACTTGTTGGCTGGAAATTACCAGCATACCTATTTAATCGATCTCCAGCAGCTGACAAAGGTTTATTCATATACAATTGACATTTAAGAGTCATCTCTTAGTCAGTTTCTTCCTTGTTATTCAGTAAACAGAAACTAATGCTACTCATGGCTTTTTTTTTAAACTTTAAGAATTTTCATACATCCGACAACTCAGCGCTAAAAATGTTATCAAGTCCACCCTTTGTAACATAAAGCTGTAGTAATTTAAGCGAATTCTCTAAATATATATAAGCATAATTACATATTAAACAAGAAAAATTAAAGCTGGAAAAGTAAAGTACGATCACGTGTATTTACACAATATTACATCATTCTGCCTTTTAACACATTTCACGTGTTTACATGTTACTCAGTATGAGGTATTCAAAATGTAATTTTACCCCCAAACAATGTTACATAAGCTCATTTCTCTCACTGAAATACGTTAAGTTAAAGTAGCATGTATGCTAATTACCAGGTTCATTTGTTAGTTTCTCTTTAGGTAGGTAATTTTCTCTGATCAGAAGTTAAAATTAATATCAGAAAATAACCCTAAGAGAACTTCGTACAAATTTACATATAGTATTGTTAGTTAATGTACTCTTCCTACATCCTTACTTATAAAGATTAGAATGCATTATTTCACCACTGGAGCACCCTTGCTGTCAACAATATTTTCGGCTGTAAACCCAATAATATCTCACAAGGTTCAGCCAGTTTGGAAGTTCGGGCTAGTCTTAAATAGATATTTAAGCCAACAATACAAAACTATACTTGTTATAATAAAAGTAATAAAATTAGATGCATCAAACTTTCTAATCATTACTGTTAACGAAAGTAACAATAAAGAAATAACAGAATATATCTTAAGGAAAACATAAACTCTAGCTTGGACTTCAAGCGCTGTCGTAGATTTAATAAATAAAATTACATGTACAGTTGCAATTTCTTCTCACAGGCTCCCCTGACTCAGCTGTAAGCCTTAAGGCTTATAACGTTAAAACTGGGTTTCTACACCCTTGGTTGGTACAGCACAGATAGCCCATTATGTAGCTTTGTGCTTAACAGCAAACAACTAAACAAACAAAAAATCTTCTCACTGGAAATTTAAAAAAACAAACTCAGTTATGACATATATAATCCATTTGGACTACCTGCTTATGTGATATGTTCCTCACGAGAGTCAAGTTTTCTATATTGCACGCCACGTTCAAAATACAGACATAATCAGTACGATTGCATGATATTTTCAGACAACCTAAATAGTTTGTATTTGTTAAGTTCCTTTTTATATGAAATTTATGCTTTTTTTTTCACCATTTTATATCTGTATAAATACATTTCCTAAAAGCGATTGTCTTTAGCAAATTCTCAGTTTTAAAACGTTTTTCAGTGTTCCTGGAGGCGATTAAAATCATCAAAAGGCGTTAGTAGACTGAGTGAGGAGCTTACAAAACTTCATGGTCAGGCTAGAAGGCAATATAATGATAGTTAGTGTGATGATGCTAGGATTGTTCATCAGTTGAGACAATAATAATGTTGGAAACTAAACGGGATGAACAACAAGAACGCTATGATCGCAGACGATGTTGGCTGCGGTTGTAATATTTATACTGATGATTTTGTTTTTGACTAGATATTTTATTATTATTCTATGAAAAATTAAAAATAAAAATTAATTCTAGTGTAAACGATGTTATTACCCCTTAAAGTTAGTTTTCTTACAGAAATCTGATGTTCCTTTAAAAAGCTTAATAACAGGAATTACCAGCCAATAATAGATTGACATTAGATGACTGTAACATGTAGAATATTCAATGCTTTGTACACTGTACAATCGGTTTCTTTATGGAGCACACCCCTATATTATGTATGAAGTGAAATAATAAAAGAAAAATCACTACACATACAGGTCATCAGAGGCTAGATATGAAGAGCTACCTGGTCGCTCTATCTCCAGTGTACATGCCGTTCTGAGATATCCAAAGCGTCCCAAAGTCAAAAATCAGCGAATAACCAAAACCGAGATTTCTTATTTTCGTTCATTATCATCTTTCTTCAACAGGCCTAGGGCCTAGTTAGTTCTAGCACTAATTATAATTGTATTCTAATTAGATAGGGAAAAACAGTCATGAGCTTTGACTACCTATTTTATTATTATTATTCTATGCAAAATATCTATAAAATAGTAATAAAAGTAGTATTCTAAAGTTAACTAAAGGAAAGATATAATGATGAAAGCTGAGATTCTATTTAAATACCAAACTTTTGATAGACAAAGTGGGGAAGCCAGTAATATACGGATTTTATTCTCCATGTAAAGTCGAGACGGCTTAGTCTGCTATGTGATCATCAGCCGGATCAAGTGATATGTCCACTTCCATCCCTGTCTTATTTGGCTCCTTTTTTCAAGTTCAGTAGCCAGTACTACACAGCTTTCTATTTATCGATAGATCTTTTTCCTAATGCTTTTAGACTGTAGTATTGTTAGGAAGAAGAATGAATATAAACTGTAATAGTGTTAAGAATAAGAATAAATAGAAACTGTAACAGTTTTAGGATTAAGTATGTAATATTCAAGTGTTGTTAGGAATAAGAATAAACACAGACTGTAGTAGTGTTAAGATTAAGTATGAGTATAAACTACAGTGGCGTAAGGATTAAAGATAAATATAGATTATAGCGATGTTTCAGACTAGGGTACATTCGCAATATAGTAATGTAATTAATACTGACCAGGTTAGACTTACTGGGGTTAATATTACCAATCATTTTGAATAATAGCTGTGTGATAAGAGTGCAGACACATACTGTCTGTTGTGATCTATTGTTACTGAATAATTTAGACTATAACATCGTTAAAATTACAATGAGTTAGACTATAACATCATTAAAATTACAATGAATTAGACTATAACATCGTTATAATTACAATGAGTTAGACTATAACATCGTTAAAATTACAATAATTTAGACTATAACATCGTTAAAATTACAATGTGTCTGTACTAAGTGGTGTTTAATATTACAGATGAGTTTGACTAATTTAATATTACTGATGAGTTTGACTAATTTAATATTACACTTAATGATCAGTTCATATTTTACCATATTATGTAAACGGGGCAGTTTTTACTAAAGTAGTAATAATATTAAGGATAATATTTTTACCAGAGGAGGGTTATAGTTAGTGGTCAGTCGGTTTACATTATGATGTGTTAGTAATATGATTTGTTTGGTTTGTTTGAATTTCGCGCAAAGCTACACGAGGGCCATCTGTGCTAGCCATCCCTAATTTAGAAGTGTAAGACTAGAGGAAAGGCAGCTAGTCATCACCACCCACCGCCAACTCTTGGGCTACTCTTTTACCAACGAATAGTGGGATTGACCGTCACATTATAACGCCCCCACGGCTAAAAGGGCGAGAATGTTTGGTGGGACGGGGGCGCGAACCCGCGACCCGCAGATTGCGAGTCGAGCGTCCTACCCACCTGGCCATGCCGGGCCCTTCGATTCGATTTTAGTACTCATCAGGATCTCTACCAGCCTATCCTACATTTGAAATTCATTTAGGCAAGATTAGGGTAAATTAATCTACGAGACCTTTGGCGTGGTAAAGTATATCAATCGAAAGGGTTTGACCTCCTGAGTCCAAAACTCTAATTAGATCTTAAATCGGTCAAGAGATGACGGAGCTATGAGCTAAAAGTTTGTACTTGAAAAACAAAAAATCTCAAAGCCATTCTATGAGCCGCTATGCCGTGGCTAATAATGTAATAATTAACAACTCTACTGGCTTTGTAATTGTTCACATATTGTAGATTTTTAAATGTCAGTGAATTCATAAAAACACTAACAGACTAAAATACGCATATCGGTGGATGCGATAGAAGGATTACTGTAACAACTTTAGCTCCTTTTCTGATGACATAGGAAATAAATAACATTGGAAAGATCAATATATAGATTATCTCACTACAATGTCTCTGGTAGTCCAGAGTAACACTAGAATAATCACTAGATTATCTCACTACAACGTCTCTGATAGTCTAGAGTAACACTAAAATAATCATTAGATTATCTCACTACAACGTCTCTGGTAGTCCAGAGTAACACTAAAATAATCATTAGATTATCTCACTACAATGTCTCTGGTAGTCCAGAGTAACACTAGAATAATCACTAGATTATCTCACTACAACGTCTCTGGTAGTCCAGAGTAACACTAGAATAATCACTAGATTATCTCACTACAACGTCTCTGGTAGTCTAGAGTAACACTAAAATAATCACTAGATTATCTCACTACAATGTTATTGGTATTCAAATGCAACACTAAGATAAAGCACTAGATAATTCACTACAACTGAACAATGTCATTGTTGTGTACGCCAGTATCTGAAAATTAAACAGAAACCCTACAGTAGAAACATTCCAAATAAATAGATAGTGTTCAACAACATATTAACACGTCTCTCAGGAGCCAAGGGGTGTCTTTACACTATAATTTGTTGTATACTAAAAGTAAGTTCAACTCGAAAATACTCAAGGAGGGTGGTTTTGACGCATCTTTTCGAGACAAGTTTTCGTTTGATAATTGATAAATTTCTAAGTGAACTAGAGCATCCTCAAGTCTCCATACTAGCTAGTACTAAGGTCTACCCACTGGGAGTAAATTAATTACATATCAATAAAGCCACATTCTCAGCATCATTAATTAAGCAATTGCCAACCTTTTATGCTTCTGCTATAATTTTTTGTTGTTTAGCTTTCAAATGAGATACGAAAGATTTCAACTGCGATTCGGTAGGGAAGGTCGAAGCATCACGATAGTCAGCAGTAGGATGAGCAGACAGGAACACTTTGAAAGTAGTTACAGGCATAATATTGTACTCGGCTTGCTGCATAATATCTACCAAGGTGGTTCTAAAGGGTTCCTGAATACCTCTGTGTATCATTTGGAGACTTCCATGCTTTTTGTGCTTGACCGTTAAGCTCGTGATAAGGTGACGGATTTCAGTGACCTTACCACTTCAAATAACTTTTAGCAGCTCCAACGCTAAAGGGGTGCGAGAAATGCCTTCTTTTTAGCCAATAAAAATGTCCAAAAAATTTCAGCTCAAATTAAGAAAAACCAGATTGCGTAGTTTTGTCAATAAAAATATCCCCCATTGGCTCATGAGGTACCTGTTAAAATAATATACGTTTTGTTATTATGTTTGTAATGAAGTAAACGAAACAAACAAAACAATAAACAAAAACATACCTTTGTCGAATGGACTTTCACTTGATGTTTCTGTGGTTGGTGTGGGCGTCGTTGAAGGGGTGGTAGGTGGTGGTGAAGTTGATGAGGGCGTCGTTGAAGGGGTGGTAGGTGGTGGTGAAGTTGATGAGGGTGTCGTTGAAGGGGTGGTAGGTGGTAGTGAAGTTGATGAGGGCGTCGTTGAAGGGGTGGTAGGTGGTGGTGAGGTTGAAGACTGGATTGTAGTTGTGGACTCTTCAAAGTGGGAATCTGGGCAACAAACTCCAACATAACGACCTTTAATGATACATAAATTGTTATAGAAAGTTTGATAATCTTTATACATTTCTCGCCGTAAACAATGTTGAATATATCGGCAGTGACCCTTTTTACTTTCAGGAGTCCTACAGAACTGAAATTTGTCGTCGGAAGAAGCCGAGGGGTTAAAAATCGTTGAACAGGTCACGGGTATAGGGAGCTTCTGACCACGTGACATAATGTGTTGAACCCAGTCGAGAGCTTCGTCCAACATTATACTGCCAACATGATCGTTATGACATCTATGGCCGTGTGGACTCCATCCATTAGCTGGTGTTGAAAACCAGCTTGGAGGATATTTTCGATGTCCCCTTGGAATACTGTAATGCCACGGACCTCTCGGTCTCCCCCTTCTGGGATAGAAGGTGTACCCACTTTCATCAATTTCCAGTACAAAACTGTCACGATATGGATAATGATTGTCCCTTAGACCATGTCTACGACCTGGAAAGTATTATGAAATAATGTAAATAATATATGCTCATTGGCTATTTTTTTTCTTATTTTGGGAAAACAAATATAAAAAAATGGCGCTAACGACAGAGAACGCGTACTAATTATGTCGATTTCTGCATTTCATTTTTCTATGTGATTCTAACATATTATCTAGAATAATATATATGTGTGTAACAATCTAATTTTGTTGTAGCTGTGTGAACCTCAAAAAGACAGTTCTTATATGAAAAATACAACTCATTTTTGAACAAGCATCATAAAAATATGGGCCCAGCATGGCCAGGTGGTTAGGGTGCTCGACTCGCAATCTGCGGGTCGTGGGTTCGAATCCCCGTCACACCAAACATGTTCGCCCTTTCAACAGTGGGGGGCCTTATAATGTGACGGTCAATCCCACTATTCGTTGGTATAAGAGTAGCCCAAGACTAGCTGCCTTCACTACTAAATTAGGGACGGCTAGCGCAGATGGCCCTCGTGTAGCTTTGCGCGAAATTCATAACAACAAACAAACAGTACACCTGTTTAATGCTCCTACAAAATAATTTTCACCCGAGAATACCATACACGCGTGCTTTTCTAACTTATATTAGGGTAAAAAACATACAAACAATGAATACAAATGAAAGTTATTGCATAATATTTTAGATTTAAACTTTCGGTGAGCTGTCCAATGTAATATTAAACCTAAAGTATAGGCGATACATATGTAGGAATTATAAAGAAATAATGAACATTCTGTATCAAACAGATTTTCTAAAATTTACGTTGAAAATTCTAATTACCTTTTCTCACACGGTGCGGCTCTTCATCGTGACTGTTTGCTGATGAAAACGCCAAAATCAGCAGAACAAATGCTTGATATAGTAACATTGACCTGTTAACTCACTGAAACAGATAACAAAAATTATATTAAACTGAAAAATATTAAAAATGTTTGGGGCGAATTCCTTCTAATTAGGCCTAGCTTAGTAGCTACACTTTGACGAAATATTACATACTGGTTGGAGTACTCGTCCCCTGGACGGAAGCTACGTAAATTCACAATTAATGAAAGGTTATCTTAGGACATGGGATGTTGCTTCCTTTATATGTAATTGTATAAAAACGCAAAAACTCTCATAAAAACTGCAAAACACACCAAACGTGAAACCGCAACAAATCATCATGCCACATTTGGTGAAGGTCCATCAACAGGGAGAGAAGTAGTAGTAAAAAACGCAAAAGCACCCATAAAAACCTAGTGAGCCTCCAGACCAATTTGGGTGAAAATCCAAACACATCCTGCGAAGTAGTTACATGGACATGCAACAGACAACAGACAGTACTATTATATTCATTTAGGTGCTTTAATCATATATTTATAAAAGGCAGGCAAGACTTCTACGAAGATGGGCGAGAGATGCACTTGGAATAGAAAATCGAGTTTTTGTTCCCAGAAGCGAATTATTGCAAGAAAAAAAATATATTACTGACACTTCATTACTTGGGCCAGGTTGTGGCCCAATGCTTAGCGTGTTGGACTGTGGATCCGAGGGCTCATAGCTAGCGTCCCATTGCCTAAGAAAAAGGAAAGATCGCGCTCTTCACTTTGGGATCATGGATGCGTTATAAGGATAAAGGTCAAATTCCACTATCCGATTAGAGCAGTCTAATTGTTGGCAGTGAGCGATCCTCACTAGTCTATCCGTTTAGAATTAGAAACAGTTAAAACAGATAACCCTTGTGCAGATTTGTGCGAATATCCAAAAATAAGCGAAACTTCCTTCGTTAAACGAAAAAAAAAAAAATAAGTTTTTCGCGACAAAAATCTTTCATCCAATCAAATTCATGTCTCTATCTTTAAAACCACTAAAATTGCAGATAACTGTGTCAAAAATACAATAACAGTAGGCCTACTTTTACAGTAGGCATGTTGTTTTTCCTAATCTAACTTTTACTTGATGATGACACGATACTAAGAACGTGCCTAATATAAAAGTTGCTGTTATTATTGTATTTTAGAATTAATTATTCAGTTCAGGAGGTTCCTCAATAAACATTAATATGGCGGATATTATGGCTACTTTATAAATGGTCTTATTTATTATTAATGAAACAATGTCCTGCAAATACAGTTGCTGAAAGGACGAAGTATGTCTTATATAGGCTTTACCTTTTATTTTATTTAAATGTATTAATAATTAGGGAAAAAATAATGAGCGCATTTGTGAAAACGGTACAAGAAGTCTAGTTGTGTAATATACATCTGCATTCATAGCAAGTAATGCAATAATAAAAAGATAACCTTTGACCCTTTGTATTTCATTTATTAAAATACTCAGAAGTTTCAAATGACGTTATTTTCTAACGCCAGTAAAACATGGTAGCTGCTTGTAAGCCACAAGATGAAATTCAGTCTTGGCCAAAATGTTTGCATATTTTGTAATAGATAAGATCATTATTATTAAGATGAAATAGAAATACTCTTAGCGCTGTTAAACTGAG